>NC_073307.1:15643126-15874392 GCF_027595985.1 Sorex araneus | reverse complement strand
CACCCACAAAATTTTCCAATTCACAAATCTGCCTACAGTGGGTCTGAGTAGACTCTATTAACAACATCCCTTCAACTTTCTTTTCTTTACTAACCTGCTCTTTCTTGGGTCTCAATGTTAGCTCAGGTAAGGGCTCCTGTCCAACTGGCCACACATGTTTCAGTATGCAGGGTCATTTGAAAGAACTAGATGAAAGAAAATATACCCTGTTCCCAAAATAATACCTTCCTATAATGGGGATTATCTGTATAATGTGCCACTGCCTGCCTGACTCACAACATGCACCAAAGCATGCTAAATGGGTCAATGACCAGTGGTACTTTAAGCTAACATAAGCACACACACACACACACACACACACATATATGTATATATACAATACTCCCAGCATCATCAATAATGATCAATTTCTGCAATCACTTGAATTCTACAAAATCTGAACACACGAAACTTTTCCATTTCCATTGGCATTTGTTATGCCACTTACTATCAATGCAACTACACCACGTCACTTCACTGTGACTCAGTATTCTTCATAACAGAATGGGTATAAGCCACCAGTTTTGTTGTTTTTTTTTTTTCACAGAAACATGGAGGTGATTGAAAAGAGTAACCACGGGTGCCTTTGGTGAATGAAACCACACACAAGTGTAAGCACATATATCACGTTACCATTTCCCACCCAAACTCTCATTTATTTACTCTCCTAGAAGAAGTGCTGTCCAGGAGCCTTTCCACCATACCCAGCGGGGCCCTTGTTTCCTATAGAAGATCATACGAAAAGTCTCTTCTGAGGAATTAAAATTAAATGTTCTAATGCCCCACATGGCGAGACACGAACTAGAACATCACATGGTTATTAATAAACCAAGAACTCATGCAGTTGTGTGGCTTCCGGATATTCTTTTTAGGAACCTTTATGAGAAGTAATGCTTCCTTGTGTCATGCAGACTTGCAAATAAGAGTCAATAAGAGAATGTGTCAAGGCAACTCAAAAATACTAAAGACTGAATGAGAAAATAATTAGCTTGCATGTTAGACAATGAGTTCAGCCCCTGACACCACAGGGTCCCCCCAACATAGATTGGCAAAGTCATCAAGATCCTCAAGCACCACTGGATGACCCAGGTACCCCCAGTTGTGGCATGGTCTTAGTAGTACCACATCCTCAGATCTTTGCATTGAGCCACTGACCAGTGGACCAAGCATCACTCGAGGAGTTCCTAGGCCTCCTGTGAACCATATGGAAGACATCACCCCCCCACCCCCACAAAAGTAAAATAAAACAAAATTGTAAACAGCACAAGTACAGAGTCTTGGGTATTTTTATTCACGAGTGCATCTTCAGCATCTCAAGTTGTGCCTGGCCATCAGTGGCACTTAATAAATATTTGTCTGTGAATAAATAACTAAACTTTAAGGAGCTCTGCTTTGTCACAATACTATTCTTTCAAATGTTCATATAAAATGTAAGGTCTTTCCATTCAAACTGTCTCATCTCTGTGCATATTAATTTATTTGCAAGTCAGCCATTCCATATACATATTCTAGAAGCAGTTTGCCTCTTAAATCCAAAAAGATACAGAACCATGAAAACTATGTCCCACATTGAGTAATTGCATGGTAACTTTTTTAACTTATTTTTTTAATGAATCACTGTGAGATAGTTACAAATCTTTCATGGTCAGGTTTTGGCTATACGATGCTCCAACACCCATCCCTCCACCAGAGTATATTTCCCACCATCAGTACTTCCCACATCCCTCCTGCAACCCCCCCCCCCAGCCCGTCTTTATGGCAGGCACTTTTCTTCTCTGTCTCTCTCTGTCTCTCTCTGTCTCTGTCTGTTTCCCTCCCTCCCTCCCTTTCTCTCTCTCTCTCTCTCTCTCTCTCTCTCTCTCTCTCTCTCTCTCTCTCTCTCTCTCTCTCTCTCTCTCTCTCTCCTTTTGGGCATTATGGTTTGCAATGTAGATACTGATCAGCCATCAATCATGTTTGGTCCTTTACCCACCTTATGTAGAATTAAAAACCTGACTTCAGTAGTGATACAGGGTCCAGAATCAAGTCATTCACCAGCTAGTGACTGACTTTCATTTCCACTTTGTTTCATGCCCTCCTCTCATGCCACAGATCCTAGATTTGAGTCCATATCATCAGGAACAGTCAACACTAATTCACACTTTCTCCTCTTTCTTTCTTCAACCATAGCAGAAGCAAAAGCCAACAACAGAGAAGATAAACTACCTGTCTCCAGGATCAAGAGAAGCAGCTCCAGTCCTCTTTCATACATCTGCAAGACTGTTCCATTTGACTAGGGTATCAGACAAGTCCTGCATTGACACAATCCAATACCGTGCTGTTTGCTATTCTGATTTCCTGAGGGGGGGGAGAATAAAAAAGTTCATAAGTGCACTCAATTGCTGTCAAATCAGCCGCCCTACTTGCATCCTACTTGGAGCAGATGCTGCAGGCTTGTGTCTCATTAGAGTAAACGGGTACTGTTTTTTCCTACTTGACACATCTACAGGCAAAGTGTTTTAGAAAGCAAAGAAACCATTTGGGGATGCTTCCTGGTACCCAGAAAACACTGCAGAAGTCTATAAGGACCATCATCTCAGCAGCCCCGTAGCAGGAAACAGAATCCCTATCCTCCCACTGGGAGTAAACAGAAGCCTTGGATACTCTCAACTGCTAGAGATAGTCCCTTATATGACATAAACCATGTGATACTGCCCCCACACATGCATTATACAGAGGATGGGGCCATGGTGGAGGAAAATGGGCCATCTTCCTATGTTTCCATTAAGGTCAAACTTTGATAAAGGTCACTGTCACTGTCACTGTTATCCCGTTGCTCATCGATTTTGCTCAAGCGGGCACCAGTGACATCTCCATTGTGAGACTTGTTGTTACTGTTTCTGGCATATAGAATATGCCACGGGTAGCTTGCCAGGCTCTGCTGTGTGATAAAGGTAAATAGATATATTTGCTTGGAAAACTAATTTAGAGATATTTGCCTGGAAAATAGATATATTTGCCAGGAAATAGGCGCAAAGTTCTTGCTTCCTCCAATACCCGTTCTACAACCTGTCAAGTACATTGTAAAGTACAATGCATATACTCTGTCCTTCTACATGCAAACACTTCTTTTAGATAACTTCTAGGCCTTGTAAGTGAAGTCTAAACTCAGCATAGTCTGCAAGAATCTTTATAGCCCCTAGTATCTCCAAACTTCCACTTTTTACTCAAAGCTGTATCAATTTTGAATCAACAATTCTTGAGACCCACCATGATCTTCCTCACTTCTAAGCTCTAAGACATGCTACTGCTTCCATTCAGCATTGTCTTCCTTTGCTCCATATCTCTCTCTCTCTCTCTCTCTCTCTCTCTCTCTCTCTCTCTCTCTCTCTCTCTCTCTCTCTCTCTCTCCTGGGTAATTCTCTTTATCCACGTAATTGCTTTATCTCCATTTTAGTGTCTGGTAAAAAATAGTCACTGAATAAATGATGGGGGAAAAAAGGAAGGGACAACTGAATAAAGTCATAGTTTAAAAAGATATTTTGAGAGGAGGGGCCAAAATGTCTAAATAGGAGGAATCTATGCTTGTATTCTTCTGCATGTAATCACTGAAAAGAATCTACACCAAGACTTTTGTAACCCATAAAAATAAACTGAAACTCCAAATGGAAAAAAAAAAAGCTCCCAACAGAGAGAGGGACACTCCTCAAGAATGAAATTCCTCTACTGAGCACAAAGATATAATCAGGAAGAGATCTTAAGGATTTTAAGGTACAGTTATTTAAAAAAAAAATGTTGGGTCATGCACAATAACTCAGAGGTTACTCCTGGCTCTGTGCTCAGGAATTACTCCTGGCAGTGCTCAGAGGAGCATATGAAATGTTGGGGATCAAATCCTGGTTGGCCATAGACAAGGCAAAGGCCCTACCCACTGTACTATCTCTCCAACCTTAACGTGCAGATTTTGAGGAACAGGGGAGTTCCCAACCCCACACAGCACTGAAATGACAGGGTATAAACAGGATTAGTCACTGGCAGATGTCATGCTGCTGACTTCTTTTGACCTTGCACATGGACGGATGCCATATTTTACCCCAGGTGCCAAAGTAATGAAAACATAGTAGACACGATCTTGGTGACCACCACACTCAACCCTTTTGGGAAAACCCTATTGGCTATCTCAGAAAGAGACCCTAAGGGCAAATTCCTGGGGTTGTTCTACCCACACTGCTAATACCTAAACTAACTTCTGGCTGAGACATATGTATAAAAGTGGGAGGGGTTCTGGGAGGGAGGGTTAACCCTTAAGCATTTCAAATTTCCATATGAATGCTATCTAACTGGTTGACCAGTTCAGCAGAAAATACACTACAAAGACCCCCCCTCCAGTAGTCCATTTAGCAAGTGGTTCCCCTGTGTCTGCGATGATTCCATTGATATGCAGAGGGCATAGTCTATGGCCCAGGTCCAGCTTCTGAAGTTTGCCCAACACACAGGTTCCTCAGCCATGGCCACAGCAGGGCAGACTTAGAGATGCCAGACTCTGGCAATCTTGAAACCCTGGTTGTCACTCAGTGCCTCTTTATCTTCAAGTCACAGGTACCCCTGTGGACTTATAATATTGAACTCCAGGTAATCCCATGCTGTTCAAATTTGGCACACAAATATCACTGGGACACTGAAAACTACACTTCCTGGTTACTATCCAAGCCTGCTCAAACTCCGCATACACCTGAATTACCGACCACCTTGAGCCATGGATCAGCCTTTAGTTTTACTCAAACATAGGTGCTCCATGCATTTGCAAGCTCAACTTATTAGCTGTTGCCCAGATCTACCTAAATTGTGTGCTCAAGAGCACCCAGGCACCTGTGATTTTAAACATCTGATCGTTTCTCGGGCTGGTTCAAACTCAGTGTCACAGGCCTTGCAAAACACTTACAATGTCACAGTATTAGAAATTACTTAAGTCTGCTATACTTTAGCATTATAGTTGCTGCTAGATGCTCAAAATGCCAATCTCCCAGTAGTTATACAGGACTGCTCTGTGGTACAGGTATTGTTGGGTACTCAGGACAGCGCCCAAAAGTCATTGAGTAGACCTGCTAAACTGGTACTGTAAGCTGCTACCAAGTTCTAGCAGCTGCATACTTTGGTGTGTAGTAGTCCTGGTCTGCTCAACCTCAGCTCGATAGGGGACAGAACCCTTGCAACTAAAAATATTAATAGCAATAATCCATGCCTACTTAGATTCAGAATCAGAGCCATTGGCTAGAGTTTGTGATTAAGAACCCCAGAATACTGACTGTTGCCCATAGCTCAAGGATGGCACAAGGCACAATGAGGGATTCACATGCACTGATGGGGAAAGGAAGAAACTTGGGAAGAGCCCCAAGCAAATTAGAGATTTCTAAACTCCCTGATGAGCAACTTCCTTCAGAGCAACAGTCCGAAAGATGCTTACTGAAACAAGGAATCAATGGAAGAGAACTCCAACAAGAACAAAGCATAAGAAAATCCAGACTAATGGACACAGTATCTGAACTGGAAAAATAGAGTCTCAACAGCAGAATGACAGACACCGGAGATCAAATCAGTGAACTAGAGGATAAGGTAAAGGAAATAATTGAGTGACAATTTAAAATACTTTTAAGTGAGGATAATATAAAATATTTGTGGAACATAATCCAGGATAGCAGCACTCACCTCACAGGGTTCCCATGGAGAAGACAGACATACCAGGCCATAATTCTTAACTGAAAAAAAAATGATAGCTAAGAATTTCCTTAGACTGAGGAAAGAAGGAGATACTCAGATCCAGAAAGCTCAGAGTTCCAAATAAAATAGAGACCAAAACATACATAATTGCAATTAAAATAGTGAAAGTCAAAGATAAAAATAGAATTCTAAAAGCAGAAAGAGAAAAGCAGAGACTCATATATAAGGGAATCCCAATTAAGAGTCTCAATAGAAAAAAATTTAAAGGAAAATTTAAAAACTGGGGAAAAAAGATTTTCAATAGATTTATTGACTGAAACTCCAGGGAACAAAGGGGGTGGCATATTATAGCTAAGGTATTGAAGAGCAAGACCCCCCAAACAATCAAGAATATGCTTTTCAAAGGGAATACCCTGCCATAGTGGCAGTGTGGGGTGGGGGGAGACGGGACTGGGGAGGGGGGGAGGGATGTTGGGTTTACTGGTGATGGAGAATGGGCACTGGTGAAGGGATGGGTTCTCGAACTTTGTATGGGGGAAACATGAGCACAAAAATGTATAAATCTGTAACTGTACCCTCACGGTGATTCACTAATTAAAAATAAACTATTAAAAAAAAAGAATATGCTGTTCAACTGGAGGAGGTCATGTTAAGCAAAATGTCACTCATACGTCTCCTACAGAAAAAAAAAATAATCAAGAAAAGAAACAATATTCAATGAAAACAAACTCTTAGACTCTGACATTTACACTCAGACAACAGAACTGAGGTTACCAAGTGTGAAGTATGACAGCTGGGGGTGAGGTTTGTGAGAGAGCTGTGCCCAACAGAAAGTACACATGACACTTGTAGAGGGATATTGGTATGTTGGTGATAAATGTGATGCACCTCCAAAGTGTATAAACACTGACACTCTTGTAAACTACTGTTACTTCATTTAAAAAAAATAAATTTTAAGAGTTGGTGAGAGAGTACAGTGGCTGACGCAAGTTCAGTCCCGACATCCCACATGGTTTCCCGAGCACTGCCAGGAGTAATTCCTGAGTGCAGCACCAGGAGTGACCCCTGAGCATTGCTGGGTAAGACCCAGAAAGTAAATAATAATAATAATAATAATAATACAGAATAACAAGTAATAGGTATTTTATCAAAATTATTCTTGCAAATTCAAAGCCCTCTTGACCCAGTTCCTCAGTCTCTAACATGCTTCCACAGTCTGGCATCCAGCAAGACTGAGCTATCCATCAATGTCCATTTCTGCTCATCACAATCCCATCGCTGAGCCTGTTTATACAGCTCCCTCAATGGGAATGCCACTTGTCAGAATCCTATTATCAAGACATTGCCTCCGTAAGACTTCCTTAATTCCCCTGATACAGAATTAATTTCTGCTTATTTCTTGTCATAAGATTGTGCCTTCTGTTGAGCACTTTGGTGTTTTGTCTTGGGTTGTTTATGTGTCTTCTCTTCAACTGAAATACAATTCTCTAAGGACTGCATCAGTGTCTGAGGCAACCCAGACTATAAAATAGTGTAAGTATGTATTTACAATAATATGTGGGACTGGAGCAATAATACAGCGGGTAGGGCATTTGCTTTGCATGCAGCCAAACTGGGTTCGATCCCCAGCATCCCTTATGGTCCTCCAGCACCGCCAGGAGTAATTCCTGAGTGCAGAGCCAGGAGTAACCCCTGAGCACTGCTGGATGTGACCCAAAAAGAAAAACAATAATATGTAATATGAAGTTCACTTTATGTGTGATTTTATGTGACTTTAGGATTAAAAGATACATACCAGTAATAATAATTTTATATTACTACAACAATATATCTTAATAAAAATAATATTTTAAATAATAACAATATATTCATTAGATATTACCTGAAAACCAAGCACCAACTCCTGGATTAAAGACTTGAATGCCCTCCTGTAACCTACTGAAAATTTTGCTGTGTGTGAATATTAGTGTCTCCATCTTACACATTATGAAGCCAAAATTTAATTCATATGAGCTAATAAAAATCACACAGTAAGTGGAAGATGCAAGATTTGAACTCAAGTCTGACTGGTCTAAGCCTTGACCTTTTTCCACTAACACTGTTCTTATTTTCTCAGTGTGCATATGATGCTAATGTCTACATCCTTCCAATAGCTTAAACCTCCAAAATTAAATCTGACTTGATAGGGATTTTTAAACCGAATCACATTGTGCTTGAAATGAATAAACCCTACAAAAGTTTATAAAGTTTTTTTTTTCGAGTGGTGTGTGTGTGTGTGTGTGTGTGTGTGTGCGCACGCGCGCGTGCGTGTGTATGTGTGTGTGAGAGAGAGAGAAAAGAGAGGTTGGGAGAAGGAGATGTTAATTATGCCTAATATGGTTCATAGATCATAGATGATCAACAGTCTCTATGGGCAAAGTTGACCCCATAGATGTGAATTATAATCATTAACTGGTCAACACTAGTCTTTTTCCTAGTAAACTATCTGGCTCTTACATGTCTAGATCCATTTCATTAAACATCTACTTACTTAATAAAAATAAATGCCTAAATCAACTGGCTGTTGATTCTTTGCAAGGAACACTCAAGAAATGGGGAAGAAGGCCATAGTAGGTCACACAAGAGAAGTCAAGGGGAAGTTCAGCATTTTATCACACCCTGATTAGTTATTTTTCCAGGTAACTGTAACAGGTGATCATTTTATCTCCATCCTTTTTATTTAATCCACATAAATCAATATGAGTTATTATACTCAATAAGGAAATGAAAAAAATGACACATCCAGTAATTACACTGTTTAAAGTATGTTGGTTTAAGATAGCCTAACTAAGTGAGGGGAAGTAATCAAACATAAGTCTTAACTTCATACTCCACACTCATAACCATTTTGAGATCTTATTTTTGTGTTCATTCATTACACTGACAACCAGCATTACCCAAGTTTATACCTAAAGAGAATACTCAGAATTGCTCTTTCTGCATAAGTGTTCAGAACACAGGAAAGAGAACCCCCAGGCACACCAGCCCAAATAACTTCTCACTCCAGAGGCATTCAAATCCCAAAGCTATTTTCCCATGCATCCCAGTGTTTGTCCCAAATCCTGACCTATTTCCAACTTGTGTAATTACATTGTCTTTCTAATGGTCCTGGGGTATTCCACTGGGTGAAACCCTCACCCAGCTTGTCCTCAGCCACTGAGCAATGGTGCTAGGAAGTCATTAAACAGCTGTTTTGTTATCCACCAGAAGGGGTAGATGCATATCTACAGGGAATGGAAATATTCTTTCAGAGTTTCTCAACTTAAAACAACAAAAAAATTGTCTGAGAGTTCTTTGGGGGGTGGGCAAAGATGGCAGTCGTTTTGAAGATTTTCACTCTTCAAAGATTAACCCAGAGATCAAACTGCAGTCCGTATAGATGTATTACTTAAGAAAAACTATATTTCTTAGTGCAAATAATTCCTTTGCATATCACAGCCATTTCTCCCTTTTAAGCTATTTTCACTACTTTGAAATTCAGTCTTTTTTTTTTATCAAAACTCTTCTGTCTAGAAGGAGAAAATGAACTGCTAAAGGCAGAAGATAATCAAGCAGAAGACGAAACCTCATCATTTATGGAATTTGAATAAAAGCCACTAAGCTTCAGAATGGAAGATCCAAATAGATTTCATTCCCATTTAGTTCACATGAGAATCTGATCATAAAAAGTGAGTCGCAGGGATTGAAGAGAAAGTTCCGGGGTCATGGTACTTGCCTTGCACATGGCCGACTCTGATTCAATCCCCAACCATGCAGAATTCTCTGAACACCACCAGTAGGTCTCATACAGAGTTTTGGACAAAAAAAAAATACTGTGATATTACTAAATGTGAATTACTAAATATGCTTGAAACAACTGTATTACGAACAACTTTGTAAATCAGTGTTTTTAACAAAAAATAATTTGTTAAAAACCATAATCGGACATTACCAGAAGCAAAATATCGCAAGGTAACTTATGTCAGCTTGCCTGTATTTCTATCTTGGTTGATCCAAACATATTTTTGGGTTTAGTCAACATTCATCCATCTATTTTATATGATATAATATGATATAACAACAGGCAAAATTAGGGACTGAATTTCATTTATTTTCATATAGTCTCATTATTGAAAAAAAATTAATTTTCATGTGTGTTTACATGTTTTCCCTCCTGTGCTTTCCCTCCATGTTGTTGTTTCCGTATACACCAAACTGTGGTGCTCACACATTGAATTGTGCCTTTCACATCAGGCTGTGGTGGTCGCACATCTGGGCAGAGTGCTCGGTGTGCTCGCTCTTCTTTCAGTTGTGGTGTTCACCCACATTCTGGTTGTAATGTTAGGGGTCCCCAGAGTTCTTCAACACATCACCAGGGGACAGGAAGAATTTAAATCTGTCACGCTTTGGATTTAACCTACTTGCTGTGATGCCCCAAGAAAACAACGCAAACTCTCTCTTGTTAAGAAGGTGAAGGGATGGGTGTTCAATGATGATATGACCAAAGCTCAAACATGAAAGTTTTGTAGCTGTATATCACAGTGAATCAAAAAAATAAATGGGGGGAAGGGAATAATAATAAAATAAAGTTAACATTCAGAATAGAATAAAAAGAAAGTTATGTGGAGAGTTTATGCCCAATTCAATCATCTTAATCAATGACTGAATAAATAACAGTATCCTACATTATTAAAAAAAAAAAGAAGAAGTCTCGTTGTTTCAAATACAGGAGTAACCTGTGGAACTGGAGAGATAGCACCAGGAAAGCGTTGGATTATAGTTCCAAGCATTTTAGGTTTCACTTTGGGTTGTCATTTCTCCTCCCACAAGTGACTTAGGTTTATGGAGTTACACCCACCACAGTGCTCCCCAGGCACACCCAATTCCATCAGGCTCTCCCAGTCCTCTGTGTTTATCTTTAACCTCTCCATTGTGCTCTTCTTCCTCTATCTGTTAATCACATATGTCCCCAGATCAGACTGTATAACTTGTAAAGGAAAATTCTTCTGGATTTTGTGGATGTAAGTGAAATATTTACACTGGGCTGGAGCAATAGCACAGCAGTAGGGCATTCACCTTGCACACGGCAGACCCAGGTTCCTCCGCCCCTCTTGGAGAGCTCAGCATGCTACCAAGAGTATCTCGCCCCCTCGGCAGAGCCTGGCAGGCTACCTGCGGCGTATTCAACATGCCAAAAACAGTAACAAATAAGTCTCACAATGGAGATGTTACTGGTGCCCGCTCGAGCAAAACTGATGAGCAACGGGATGATAATGACAGTGACAGTGAAGTGAAATATTGCTTTTCTCTTTCCTTTGTGTCCTTTGTCTAGTTTATTTTAGAGAAGTGTCCCTTTGGCATAGACACAGGAAGATAGCTACTGCTATGCTTTTGTAACATGGGAGTTAATTGACTCCGAAGAATACTTACTCCTGGGCATCCTTCATATTTACTTGACTTAAGGCTCAGTTGCCCTTACTTCCTAACATCCCAAGAGGGGGGTGTCCCAACAAGGGAGTTGGGTGGATCCAGGGCAAGCTGTAAGCTATCCTGGCATCAAAAAGGGACAAACTAAGTGCCATAAGAAGTTTAAGTTATGAGCATGGTCATGGAACAAACTCTGAAATGACCCTAAAAGAAGTGACTGAATAGAACCCTGTTAGGGTTAGAAAAAACTTGACCTGAGGATCGTAGTCTGGAATATATAGTGAGATGTCCCCAGGAAGAGCTACCCTTTAGGCTTAATATATCCCTTCCTGTGTTCATACAAAGTGACTAGAAATATTAAGCTAATTGTTTAAATGGATTACTATCTAAGGAAAGGAGGAATAAGATGGAATTCTGGGGGCTGGAGCGATAGCACAGCGGGTAGGGCATTTGCCTTGCACTCGGCCGACCCAGGTTCGAATCCCAGCATCCCATATGGTCCCCTGAGCACTACCAAAGGTAATTCCTGAGTGCAGAACCAGAAGTAACCCCTTGAGCATCACCAGGTGTGACCCAAAACAAAAAAAAAAAGAAAAATCATACCTCATAAAATGCCTGGCCCATGATGCATATTCAACAAATGCTACTTATTCTTATTAGTAGAAATAGCAAATTATTGTTCATTTATCTTGATATTCAAAGTTTGTTGCTAGATCTTCTCGAAGGAGTCTACTAGACAACAATAGTAGTTGATTTCATAAAATTCCCAGCAATTGTCCTTGGATTTCGGTATATAAACTTTGTTATTTTGTCCCTTTAAAATGCATCCAATTGGCAATTACCAAAAGAATTTTCCCTGGACTTCATATAGAAATCCAAAACCACGCGGCTGCTATCGCAGCCGAGTGACCTAATATCTCTTGATTGTCAGCAACGTGTAAATGTTCCTTTTTGGCAGGGCTTACCGTGGGGGGAAACTCCAAACAATAGTACTGAGTTTTTTGTTGAAGGGTAAAAGATTGTAGAGATAGAATTTTAGGCAGAATTTTCCCTGGATTTTATATAGAAACCCAAAACCACGCAGCTGCGGCAGCCTAAAGTCATCTAATCATCAGCAATATGAAATGGTTCCTTTGTAATGGGTTGGACTTTGGGGGGACCATAATAGGGTTAAAGTTTGTAGCGACATGTAATTTCTGGCTGTACTTTCCCTGGACTTTATACAGAAATTCAAAGACTCGAGGCCGCTGCCATGGCCGCACAACCTATTGTCATTTAATCATCACCAATATGAAATGGTTCCTTTTTAGCGGGTCGGACTTTGGTGGGAAATCCTAACAAGAATAGTAAGTCTTGTGCTGAAATATTGAAGGCTACCAAAGTGGTGCTATCTCTATAGACTGAACTAAGCCATATCCCCACGCCGGCTGAGAAGAAATATCCTTCTTTCTCGGGAAGAAACACGGCGTGGCGTTAACCATAGTATGATGTCCATTAAGCTGACACGGACCTGGTGGTGTGGGAAGGGGATACAAGGGAATAAATTATTATGTACTTGGAACAGCGGGACGCTGGTGGAATCTCAAGCCGGGGCCGATACCAGCATATTACTTTTGGTTCCAGAAACTGCTTGCAGACATTCTACCAGACTATAAACTAAGTCAGAGCCCCACGCCGGCTGATGACGGGAAATGACCATCTTTTTTGGTTTGTTTTCCCTTTGTCAGGCAGCGTGGTGATTACCAAACAGGCGTGATCTCGGTGGCGCGGGACGAGGGGGTAAAAAAATAGAAAAGTTATGTAACAAACAGCGGGACTTAATATCTCTACATTCTCATCAATGGAGAGCCATCAAATGCTTCCTTGACAGTGGGACTGTCTTCTCTTTTTTGGGGGGAAACCCTAGCAACAATAGTGAGTTATGTGTTGAAACATGGACTGTAACCAAGATAAAGCGTAAACGAAGTGAAACTTATCACTTACAAGGGCGGGGACTGGGGGGACGGGAGGGGGCGGGAGGTATAATGGGGTGGTTGGTGATGGAATATGGGCACGGGTGAAGGGAAGGGTGTTTGAGTATTGTATAACTGACATAATCCTGAGAACTATGTAACCCTCCACATGGTGATTCAATAAAATTTAAATTTATTAAAAAGATAATAATAAAATAAAATAAAATGGATCCAATTGTAAATTTTATTAAAACAGGAAATTAATGTGGAGAAGAAAATCTTAAATAAGAAGAGGGAAAACTCAGACCTTGTAATTGCTAGCTGATTCTACTTTCTGACCTCATCAAGGATACAGGAGCTAGTGGTGAAATGAGCTCCCAAGTGCTGAGAGGTGCAGCTGACACAAACTCAAGCCTGCCTGGATGCTGACTCAGCCATGATGGCAGATCATTGGTTCCTCGACCCAAAGAAGCAGAGATTCAAAGAATCCTCTTGGCTCATGAAATTTCCATTGTCTCATCTCTGATGAGTCCTCTGCATTCTCTCTTCTCCTTCATCTGAGCCATCCAGCCAACAACATCGCCCCAAACCTTCCCATCATCTGCAGAGACACAGAACTTGCCAAAGTCACACAGGCCATAGGAAACAGGCAACTCCATTACCATTTCTCAATCCTTCCCATGCACCAGACAACGTGCTAGATGCTGAAGTGGTACAAGCCATGCCAGGCACTTCTCAGCCAAAGTTCTCTAGAGAGAAAACTAGAAAGAAGATCCCCCACTCTTTCACCCATTCCTTTTATTTAAAAACGTGTACATTGCCAGTTTTAGGAATATTGAGCCATTACAGGAAAAGAAAGAGTAAATCCAAAATAATAAGGTAGATATGAGGGGTGGTCAAAAGGTGGTCTCATACCCCACCGAAGACACCTCTTGTTCCCTCCTGGAATCAGTCCTCAGGATGGATGAACATTTTCGTGGGAATGGGGCAGAATACATAACCAATAAGTAAGCCAGAGAGCTAAAGGTTAACTGTTGAGGCAGTAAAACTTTGGAGCAGGCTAAAGAGTAGCTGGGAAGGGACACTTTAGAAATGTGTTCTGGCAATGCAGCCCTGCTGTGATGATTTATGCTAAATTGGAAGGGTGGGACTCCATGAGGACTCCAGACTGAAATGCTCAGCATTTGAACTGTGTGGAGTGGAGGGATCAGCACGGAGCACAACAGGAGATAAGCCTGGAGTTGGGACACACATGTTCTTGCAGGCATGGAAGGTGGGAAGTAGGTAGAATGAGAGCTCATCCAGCTAGAACACATTCCACGGTCCAACTGACAGCAATATGTTGTCATTCCCTGAATCCCAGCGAGGGTCTACCAAAAGCCCATGAGGGATTAAGACCAGCACCTTATCTCCCTGTTTCTATCTAGAACTTTGCAGCTGCTTTTTTTAGCCTCAATTAGAAATTGAAGCCTATAACTAGAAATTGTGTTCCACATTAGTATTTGAGGCTACATGCACCATTTTATTTTCTTGCCCTATTAAACTACAATTCTAAGACACTGAATGGGAATAAATATTTGCATTCAACACATTCCATAAAGGTTTGAGATCCAGGATATATAAAGTACTCACAAATATCAAAAACTCTATCAAAAAATAGAGAGAAAATGAACAGACACTTCTCAGAGGAAGACAGGTGGATGGCCAGCAGGCACATGAAAAATTGTTCAGCATCACTTATCATCAGAGAAATCCGAATCAAAGATGACAATGAGATACTATTTCATACCAGTGAGAATGTCACATAACAACAATAGTTGAAACAATTTGTTTTGGCAGGGCTGTGGTAAAAAATGAACTGCTGATGGGAATATTGTTTGCTGCAATTCCCATGGAAAACAGCATAGAAAGTTCTCAGTAAACTTAGAATTGAACTGCCATCACTTGTATCACTTGTCATTCCGTTGATCTTCGATTTGCTCGAGCGGTGCCAGTAATGTCTTCATTCATCCTTGTAGTGTGCTAGTGTAGCCCAATGGTATCTGTTCGCCGCCATCAGACCCAGCAATTCCGCTTTGGGGCATCTACCCCTAGGACATAAAAACACCCTCCCAAAAGGACATATGCACACCATGATTCATTGCTGCACTCAGTACAATAGCTAAGATATGGAATCAACCTAGTTGTCCAATGGCAAATGAATGGATCATGAAGATGTGGTATATATACACCTTGGAGTACTCTGCAGCTGCAAGGAACAATGAAATCATGTAATCTGCTGCAATATAGTTGGAATTAGAGAGAAGTAAGGCAGAAGCAGAAAAACAAATGCAGAATGATCTCACTTCTCTGTGATACATAGAATACTGGATGAGGAAATGTATTCTAGTAAAGGGAGGACGCTTAGGTCACTCTTGACCCCAGAGTTTAGAGAAGAGGACAGAGCAGGAAAGAAATCTAGGAGGGAAGAATAGAATGGGAACTACTGGGAGAACAGACACCAGGGCTTCAGTTATACTGGTGATATGGGTGAGTGGACAGTCATAGATCCAAAACACAGACTCAAGAACACCGAGAACATGAGATCTAAGCTGAGAACACCGGAACTTTGTAATGTGCCTGTCGCGTTGGGGGTTAGGGGTTGGGCACCAACATTGGTGGAGGGAAGTTGACGCTGGTGGTGGGACTGGTATTAAGATATTCTATACCTAAAATTCAACTATCGATAGCTTTTTAAATCAGAGTGTTCAAATTAGATTTTAAAATTTATTTAAGAGAAATTTGAAAAAGACAAAGACCATTAAAAAACTATCACTGCACTATCAATGTCAGTTCAGCTTATTTGGGTTTTTTATTTGGTTTTGGGTCACGCATGGGCCTACTCAGGAGTTACTCCTGGCTCTGAACTCAGGAATTACACCTTAGTGGTGCTCAGGGAACCGTATGGGATGCGGGAGAACAAACCCGGATTGGCTGCCTACAGGACAAATGCCCTACCCACTGTACTACCTCTCCAGCCCCAAAGTTCAACTCACTTTAAAAAGCAGACCAGGGCCTAACTACTAGAAAGTTCAAGTACTCCTAACGGATGGCTGGAAGGAGTCAAAAAGAAAATGACTCTCTTTTTTTTTAATTTTTAAAATTTCATCAAATCACCGTGAGATAGTTACAAGCATTCATGTTTGGGTTACAATCTCACAATGATCAAACACCCATCCCTCCACCAGTGCACATTCCCCACCACCAATATCCCCGGTATACCCCCCCCATTTCCCACCCTCCCCCTGCCTCCATGGCAGACAATATTCCCCATACTCTCTCTCTCTACTTTAGGGCATTATGGCTTGCAACACAGACACTGAGAGGTCATCACGTTTGGTCCATTATCTACTTTCGGCATCTCCCATCCCAACTGGTTCCTCTAGCCATCATCTTCTTATTGAAGAAAATGACTCTCAAAGAGGGGAGCACAAGAGGGGAGGGAGAGCCACAGGAAGGGAAGCCCCCAGCTTGTTCCATTCCTCAAATTGCTTCTTGAGCTCTTCAAGTTTATACCTCACCTTTGGGCTGGAGAGACGTGAGCTTCAAATTGTGACCTTTGAGCATCTAGTCCCTTAGAAATGCACCATCAATTTTTCTAGCTACAGCAATTCCGATAAAAAGAAAAAGATGTTTTTAAATTATGCTTTTCAGTGAAGATAGGAAAAGAAAATAATAGTGGCCATATTTTAGAGACTGCCAAGCTGCTGCCTGCAGGATGCCACGAGCCCCTCTATCAATTACATGGACCCAGTGAGCGGCAATGAGACACTTGTTAATTGGAACTCTAATGACCAGCTTTTACCAATATCTAATTTAGTGCCTCTGTCAGGAGAGGGGCTCATTTTCTCAAGCAAGGAGGATAAATAAAAGACCTTTTGCTTCTGAAGGTCCGGTTACTGCACTACAGGACAGAAAAATGCCACATTTTTCTTTTGTTTCAAATCAAACTGTCAAGTGTCTCAAACACAACATTTGGATATTATTTTCCGCCACTCTCTACGTTTCCACACACACACATACACACACACACACACACACACACACACACACACCTCATTCCACCTTCACACCACATTTCTAGCTTTCAGAGTATTATTGTTTCATTTTGGCAGGGACAGATCAGCTTCCTGGAAAAGGTAACATTTGATCTGAGTCATCAAGGATGAGTGAGGGTTCTGAAGGGAAGGGAGTATTTGAGAATAACGTGATCCAACTAGATCTCACAGTCTGGCGGGATTTTTAGCTTTTATTTTTTTTCACCGTATATTTACTATTCCCCCGTCCAATAAGTATGGTGTAAAGGGCTTGAAAATGGGGAACAGGAGGGTTCTTGATGCTTAAATGAGTTTTACAATATACAAAATAATAACAGCTCCGATATGAGTGTTGGTATAGCTACTATATACTGACAGCAATGTCACCTACAGTGATAAACACTTTACATAGAGTATTTCATCTCTGCTAAGAAAATCACGTACGGAGGGGTACAGAGAGAAAAAAAAAAAAGAAAGTCACCTTGGGGATTATTGCTGCATTTTGAAGATAATAACGCCAGGCTCATAGAAACTTGCTTTCTTGCCTAAGGGTTCATCGTTAATAACAACCACTACTAGGAATCAGAGCTGAAGGACAGACAGCACTGTGGTTGAGAACAGAAGCTTGGAAGTCACAGGAAGAGACAACTGCGGGGACACAGAACTCTCCTGGTCTTTTTCATGTTTCTTTTCTGAACTCTAAGGTGCTGCTTTTATAATTATCTCTGCCACCCCTTCCAGACCCTCGCTCTAGACTCATCAGCATCCTATCCAAGGCCGACTGCACCCCATGTCTTTCTTCTCCGATTTTCCTCTACCCAGCTCCCAGCTCCTCATTCTAATTCTCTAGCTATGAGGAGAACCCAAATGTGAACACTTATAGATATTAATAGAACCCAAATGAACCTGGGCAGAAAGCTTCTTGTATTTTACTCTGAAGGGGAAAGTCTGAGGGGAAAATGTGCCCCTTCACGGCTCCAGTCCTATCAATATGCTTGCTTTCTAACCCACCAAAATGACTCTTAAAATAAAGAATTAATGGATTCCAGAACCAGAATCATGCCAATTTGTGCCATTGAGGTTCTGCATAATTTAGTGCTGTACTGGCAACAATGAGACATCTTTGGACAATAGCCTAAGTTTCCTTTGAACAACTTTGAGAAGGGAAAAACAACTCTGAAAGCATAAGAGGGGTATTGTCAGAGAAACTCTTATAAAAAATGCATTTGTAGAGTGAATAAAATTGTCTCAATATATAAAAATGAAATAAACTGTTTCTAAATTAGTGCATCACCATCCAAAATATGTATGTGTAATGAACTCAAAACTTAATTATTATTTGGTAACTATTTCATATATCCACTTAGAAGAGTATATGTTCAATTCAAAAAGTATTTTTTAATCTTATGTTTGAAGGCAAAAATTCAAGATGGCCTAACATTCAAAGCTTTATAAACAGGCATCTGGGGGTGGTGACCACCAAAGAATAACTTTGATAATTTCTTAGAATGAAAATAGTTCTTAAACACCTCCTAACACCAGACTTCAAGCACAATCACTGGGGAGTAATGCACAAAAAGCTCTAAAGCAGTGCCTGATAAAGGGTGTTGAAATGGAATCATTTCCTGACTTCATTCGGGAAGACCTGGTATTCTTCATATTTTTGTGGACGTGCAGTCTCTGAGCACCAACTGAAAGGGATGGATGCAATGTGTTTTTGTCTTTGCACTGTGTCAGATACCCAACTCAGCCATGCATGACCCACTTAAGTCTACATTCCAACAAGCATGGCATTGAACCTTGAAAAAGCCAGCTTGTCACAGTAGAAATGACATCTGTACCTATATATTCAGTGCAGCACTGTTCACAATAGCCAAAATGTGGAAACAACCCGAGTGCCCTAAAACAGATGACTGGTTAAAGAAACTTTAGTACATCTACACAATGGAATACTACGCAGCTGTTAGGAGAGATGAAGTTATGAAATTTGCCTATAAATGGATGTACATAGAGAATATCATGATAAGTGAAATGATTCAGGAATAGAGGGACAGACATAGAAGGACTGCACTCATTTGTGGAGTACAGAATAACATCACATGAGGCTGACACCCAAGGACAGTAGATACAAGGGCCAGGGGGATTGCCCCATAGCTGGAAGACTGCTTCATGAGTGGAGGGGAGAAGGCAGATGGAATAGAGAAAGGACCACTAAGAAAATGATGGCTGGAGGAACAAGTTGGGATGGGAGATGCATGCCGAAAGTAGAAAATGGACCAAACATGATGACCTCTCAGTGTCTGTGTTGCAAGCCATAATGCCCAAAAGTAGAGAGAGAGTATGGGGAATATTGTCTGCCATAGAGGCGGGGGAGGGTAGGGAAGGGGGATATACTGGGGATATTAGTGGTGGGTAATGTGCACTGGTGGAGGGATGGGTGTTTGATCATTGTGAGATTGTAACCCAAACATGAAAGCTTGTAACTATCTCACGGTGATTAAATAAAATTTTAAAAAAGAAAAACCCAGCTTGTGTTTTATTATTGATCATTTGAGAGTCCAAATATGCAGATAAAAGGATGAAGTGCTTCACTGAAGGAATCAATAGAAGCCTTTACATCCCGGCATACTTCCTCCACGTTAGTCACATGTCCTAAATCACACCATGGACATAATTTCATGACCCGAAAGCCAAGCCAGCTAACAAAAGCAATGTACTCTATACTTGGAAGTGGCCTTTAGAAAGGTAACTTCATGAGTCATTCATGAATTATTTATTCTAAGTGGCATATATTGAACAAGAGAAAAGGAGAGTGACCCAGAATACTGGGTCACATAGACATGGAGGAAAGAGAGTGGCAATCATGAAGGACAGTGAAGAGAATAGGTAGCTCATGGCCCAGGAAGGGATGAGCAACGCTTCCATTTTGCCAAAAAGTGCCCAAGTTAGATGTACATACAGGGTTCGTTTGAAGATCACTTTGACCCACCTAGAATTTGATTCCTCCGGCCCCCCCGCGTCCCGTGCCCGCCCGCGGCAGCGGGACAGCTCGGAGCACCCCAGCCCCGCCGGGCAGGTCCCAGCCATTCGCCCACCGCGCCTGAGCCCGCCCTCCCGTGTCCGAACAGGTTAGGGGCGTGTCCTCTCGTTTGGGGGCGTGGCCACAAAAGTGGGCGTGGCCTCTTTCCGGAGCACAGGCCGCTAACGCGGCCGCAGATATTTTTCATACCATTCCATGCATTATCCTGTGGCCACAATTGATTGAACCCATTTCTCCGAAGAACTCCCTGATCATCTTAGTTACTATATGTTAATACTCAACTAACCTAGCCTATCCTAACCTCACAAAAACTGTCAATGAACACATCAACTTGCACAGAAAAGTCCTTTGGCAAAAGAGCATAGCCAAAAATCTTCAGTCAAGGTCCCTCCCAAGCTAACGAGAGCTCCAGATAGTAAAGCCCATAACAACATGAAGAAACTGAGAAAATCCCCACCACTAGGAGAGAGCCAAGAAAATATCTCACTAACCTCAGCAGCGACCTCCCAGAAATACACCCTCCTCTCAGATAAAGAATTCAGAGAGGAAATTGTCAGGATGGTTCACGAACTCAACACAACTATAGAACGAACATCCAATAAATTAAGGGAGGATATGGATGCAGCGTTGGAACGCTCCACCAAGATAATCCAGGAAGAAATGAGAGCAGAAATTTCAAAGCTACGAACAGAAGTCACACAACTAAAAGAATCAGTAGATGAAATTAAAAACTCCGTAGGAGCCCTCAATAGTAGAATGACTACAGCCGAAGACAGAATCAGTGAGCTTGAAGATGAGCTGCACAAAGCATATAGACAACAGCAAATAATGGCAAAAGACCTCAAAATGGCTCTAGAGTGAGTTAGAGTCCTAGGGGACGACCTCAGGAGAAACAACATAAGAATCATGGGAGTGCCGGAACCACACGGAACCAATCCCAATGAAAAAAACACCATTAAAGACATCATTGCTAAAAAATTCCCAGAGCTAGAGAATGTGGACATCCAGATACAAGGAGTCCGAAGGGTGCCAGCTAAAAGGGACCCAAATAGAAAATCCCCAAGGCATATCATAGTCAGAATGATGGATGCCGTGGATAGAGACACAATACTGCAAGTAGCAAGATCAAAGAAGGAGATGATTCCTCCGGCCCAATGCAGGAACTTCCCAATACCCTCATTGTGATCAAATCCATGGAGCTGTAGCTCATATCACACATTGTGGTGCTAATGAAATCTCAAGCAAAGATGATCAATGAACCAACCATTCCATCTGCTCTTTAGAAACAAGTCATGAAATCAGGGGTTATGAGAGAAGTATGGTATTAAGGGGGAGAGGGGGACAAATCAATGGCAGGATTGTCATCTGAGAGAAACTCTCTCCCAAATGGTTTTGCACAAGCTCATTTTGGCCTAATGGCATTGCTTTTCTTATCCAGTCTCTTTCCTAGCACAGTTCCCTACCTCATACAAATCTCCTATCCCATAGTTGTGGGCAATTCTATATAAGAAGGAAAAGGGGGTGGGGGGAGTAGGGTGGCAATTGTTCTTGGAAAAGCAGCTAAGTTGTGCTCAAACCAGAACTGCAGATTCTATACCTGCCATCTGTAGTGAAATTTAACATGATGGCTTCAGATTCTCCTAGAATCCTGTACTCGGATCCAGGAGGTAAAGTGACTGAACCAGCTTATCTATAATTGCACTCCATGGTCCAGGAGATTCAACAGAGGAAGATTACTTACTTAGAAACCACTACCTAGTTGGAGAACCAAGAATCGGGGATAACAAATAGGTGGCACACTTTTATTCTCCCCTTACCTCCCACAACAGACATTCCTAGCTGATCTTGATATCCTCCCTGTCTCCTCTCACAAACAGCCTCAAAATTCTTTCCAACCGGCACTGCAAGAGCATCTATCCATCTTTCAGAGTTGGGACACAGTTTGAAATGTATTTGCCATCCCTGTTTATCCTAGACAGAGAAACAATTACAACCTTTTACCAGATACAATTGTGAAGTGAGGTTTTATGGTACAGATGGGAGGGCAGGGAGGGATTCAGACAGGAGCTGCATGGAGGAGGAAGGGCTTCACCCGAAAAAAATTGGGCAGCACCAGGACCTCTATAGTAGTGGGCTCTCATCCAGCATTGCTCACGCCTGGCTCTCTGCTCAGGAGTGATTCCTGCTGGTGCTCAGGAGACCACAGGCAGTAGCAGGGAGTAGAAGCAGGTCAGCAGGAGGCAGGGCAAGCACCTTAACCCTTCTATTATCTCTCCAACCCTAGCAGAACTGAACATATGATAGAGATGAACCTGACCTGCCCACAGGATACAATATTTAAGGTACCAAGCCAAGGACCTCTAACAGGAAGATCCACATTTTTTTTCATGGCTTCCAAGCAGCAAGCCCCTTAGCCATGGGAAAGCCTTCCCCACCCTGGTGTGTGCCTGCAGCTCCATGCACAGTGCTTCTTTGAATCTCCCCCATTCCGAGACTTAGAGCAGGCAGAGGGACTGCTGGACACCAGCACGGCACAGCACAGTGACCTCTGCACTGCAGCCTTCCATGAAGTGCCTTGAGCACTGTCACCATATCACGTGTCACTTTATTACCATGCATGCCTTTATTTCATTTGATTCAACTCATCCTTTATTTTAAATAAATTTATTTGAAATAGAAATATTATAGCACCACTAGTTAAAAAAATTATTTCCTTTACCTGAATTTAAATAACTAAAGAAAATAGTTCAGGTGCTCACGAAAATCATCCCACGTATGTTTATTAATAAGTCTACATACCACTTGGCCTTATAGCTTAAGGATAATTGTGTGGAGGGCTAGAAATAGTGCTCCATAGTTGGAAACCTGCCTCATGAGCTGCGGAAAAAGGCAGTTGGAGTAGAGGAGGGATCACCAAGTCAATGATGGTTGCAGGGATGGTTTGGAAGGATTGTGTGCTGAAAGTAGATAAAGGGCCAAATGTGATAACCTCTCAGTATCTATATTGCAAACCATTATGTCCCAAAGCAGAGAGAGATTATAGGGGAAATTGTCTGCCATAGAGTCAGGGGGAAGGGTGGGATAAGTGGATACTGGGGACATTGATGATGAAAATGTGCATTGGTGGAGAGATGGGTGTTTGATCATTGTATGACTGAAACTCAAACATGAAAGATTTGTAACTGTATCTTATGGTGATTCAATTTACAAAGGGAGGAATCAAATATATATATACATAAAACCACACAAAAAAAGAATAACTTGTTGGTTGAGCATATACCTGGCATATGCAGGGACCAAGATTTGATCTCTGGTACCTAATGGTTCTCTGAATACCACCAGGATGTGATCCCCACAATAATGAACAATGTAATGAAAAGAAGAAAATTCACTTTGCAATGGAGAAAACTTGAATTCTAGTCCTGGCTCTATTACTTATTAGATCTAATAAGAGGTCTTGGGCCTATTATTGGAATTCCTAAATTTCCTCATTTATGAAGTGAGTAATAGATCCAAATGCCTACTGCTAAGTATGTATAAACAAAATACTTGGAATGTGTTCAGCAGAGTGTCCAGTATCCATTATTTTTAGGCACTTTTAAGCCACTCCATTGTATCCTGCCTGGAATATCTGCTCCAATTCAACCTATTTTCTATACCACAAAGTATTCGATGGAGTGCAAACTGCAAGGGCGTGGCAATTAGATAGATCTGGGCTCCATTACTTTTATATATGCAAGCTGGGAGAGTAATTTTTTGAAACTCTCAGTTACTGCATTAGTAAATTAAGAAAATAACCCAATATACCTCCCTTAATTGAGAAATGATGGCGATTCTTTTAACATATAATATTTTTAACATCCAGAGATTTAATAGCAAGCTCCCAGAAGCGGAGCTTATAACCTACTTCTCCCTCTGGGAGAAACGAGCAAGCTACTGAGAGTTTTCTGCCCACATGGGAAAGCCTGGCAAGTTTCCCATGGTGTATTCATATGTTAAAGCCAGTAACAAGCTGGATCTCATTCCACTGACCCTGAAAGAGCCTCCAATGCAGCATCGCTGGGAAGGCCGAGTGGAGACAGGCTTCTAAAATCTCAGGGATAGGATGAATGGAGAGGTTACTGAGCCCGCTCGAGAAATCGACGATCAACAAGATTTCATGATTTGTGATTCGTGTGTGATAATATTTTGTATAGGTTTTCTTTGAATTTCTGAAAGTACAGATAGTAAGGGGATCTTTAACTCCCCCATTATTCCTCCTTTAGACCCATTTTTTATTAAAAACTGGATTCCCTAAAATACTTGAGTTCTGTGCATTCTCATTTCCATTTGAAGCCAGAATCAAACTTACTAGGAAGCAAAATGAGAAGAGACTTCAGAAAGTTTCAAAACTTCTCACCCAAGACCCAAGTTCCTTCCTGCCTGGTCTCTGTATCTGTCCAAATGAGGAACTGCTCTTCTTTAATGAAAATGAAAATCTGATGAGACTCTCAAGATTCTTTTCCTGGTGCATTAACGGAAAATAGCACCACTCTGCTACCTTGGAGGCCAGCTACTTCTCCCCACTCCCAAACCACTCATTTTCTTGATTTCTGAATTGATGCCTTTGAGCCAGCAAAAGAATCCTCATCTCCTTCAGGACCCTGTCATCTCTCCACAGAAATCTTTCAGGGAAGCCTTTAACCCAACAGGTCTCGAGGTGGCTGTAGAAAAACATCTTTGATGGGTGTTCAGAACAGCTCTGTCTCCGTTTATTCCTCTGCCTTTCAGCTTAGCACTCCCTCTCCAGCAGTAACTCCAGAACAACTTCACTGAAGTGGACTCATGCTAGTAGCAACGGCCCTGAGACCCATAACTCATCTCCCAGCTGCTGCAGGGAGCTGTCAGCTGGTGGTGCCTACGGCCACAGGTCAGATTTAAAGTTGTGACCTCAAGAAAATGCACATGTTTCACATCCCATTAAAAGTGGTTTGAGCTAGACAGTGGCCCCCTATGGAGCCCTTCAAACTGTGTTTTGGTTACTTGATCTGGGCACTGTTTGCATTGAGAGAAGAAGAAAAGTTTCCATCTCCCTTAGGGATTGAGATTTCACTCAGAATCTTTTTTTTTTTCTGCTCAGAAAATATTCACCAGTTTACTTCTACAAGTGAAAATATGAGGGATTTAGCTTGATGAAACAACCTACAAAACATAACGCAAGAGTTGGCCCAAAAGAATGATCTGGAATAACAGGTAACTGCCAACCCTAGTGTCAGTGTCAACAAATAACTGGGAATAATTGTGTGGAACTCTGAGCTGAGAATAGTACATTGGAAAGGGTGGGCATCGAGCCATGGCTGTGTCAGAGGCAAGGATGGGCAAGCAGAGCAATGCTGCCACAGATTTGTTAACTTTAATCAACAAATATTTTCTTTCCTGAACTGCTACCTCCCAAGCATCCCTCCTGAGTACAGGTCTCCACATTATTAGGTGGTCTCCGTTCTGCACCACGGCCAGAAATGGAACAGGCGTATTGAATCACAGCATGCCTCATGGGATCCTCATATGCCGAAGGTTCCCACAATGTATCTGACATCTGAGCCCATCAAGCGCCAGCCTCTCCTTCCAGCCACATCTCTCAGCATCCCTCACCCAACACGGGTCATCCCTAGTGTTTCACATTCTCTGAACGACCCCCCTTCCTCACCACACATGGTGATCTTAGTCTCTGAAATGTCTCTCCATGCCATACATCCCTTGGAAACTCACATCCGTTGAAGCGCAATTCAAACATCACTCCTGAGTTTCTTTGTCAAAGATGCATCAAGGTCTTATACTCACTCACATAGCTGCAATGGGACTTTTTCTCCTATAACTCTGTGAATGAGGATTTTCCTGTTACAATGATGAAAATAAATTGAAACCAGCATCACAAGTAAACAATTACTCAAGCAATTATATTTTTCTTAGTTCAGTTTGGTTTTTCAGTGCTATGCTTGGAGCCAGGACCTCTGACATTCGAGGTAAATGCTCATGGGACTTTAATTATGTAGGAAGTAAGTGTTGTTTTCAAACTTTATTTTAATTTGTGCCACACTCAGCAGTGCCTGAAGGCTCCACACCTGACTCTGAGTTTGGGGTCAGTCTCAGCATTGCTCTGGACCCTATGAGGTCAGGCATCAAACCCAGGCCTCCAGCATGCAAATCATGTGCTCATCCCATTGAGCCATCACTCTAGCCTCTTCATCATGCTTTCCCCAAAGAATTTACTATTCCATATGTTAATGAAAAGTTTGGGGAGAGTTTTAAGATATAACGGGAGCAAGGTATTTACAATGTCTTCATAGCTGGTTCCTTCTCTCACAGGGCATTTTTGTTCATGCTGACTCTCACTCCAAACAAACTATTCTCCCGTAGGACCTTCGCTAGCTACAAACTGGATTGCTCTTTCCTAAAGGTTCCAAAGGAAGCCCCAGAATTCAAAGACAACAGAACCTGACAACTGGTCTACAGAACTCAGTTTACCAAGGACAGGAGTTTGGGCGGCTCAGAGGGAACCCTGGAACAATGATAAAAAGAAAGCAGACACTGATGGAGGGTGTGATGATGGAACATTGTATGCATGAAACCTTATCACTGTAGCACTGTCATTCCTTTGTTCATCGATTTGCTGAAGCGGGCACCAGTAATGTCTCCATTGTGAGACTTGTTGTTACTGTTTTTGGCATATCGAATACACCACGGGTAGCTTGCCAGGCTCTGCCATGCGGGTGGGGTACTCTTGGTAGCTTGCTGGGCTCTCCAAGAGGGATGAAGGAATCAAACCCTGGTCGGCCACGTGCAAGGCAAACACCCTACCCTCTGTGTTATAGGCCCAGTCCGAACCTTATCATTAACAATTGTAAATCATAGAGTTTCAAATACAATACCTTTTTTAAAAGTCCCTTCACTGAATCTTCTTTCCAGATCGGGATCATCTACTACTCTCAAACCAGTCATTGGAGAGAACCTGTTGATTGTCCAGGTCTGAATCACATCTTACCCACGAAGGAAGAGAATTGGTTTGCTTTCTCAACAACAACCCAAAACTCTGACAATAGGGAAGACTGGATTAGCCAAAGGCATTTAAGAGTTTTCTTTCTGATAGAGAAGCAATCTATTTCAGGAAAGGAAAATATAATAACTGCACACATACATACACACAGTGATGAATTTTGAGTGACTAGATCTCTTTTCCTCCCCTAACTGAGCCCGTCTCATCCATTCATAGTGCCCACAGGCATACCCTTCATGGACAATGTAAGGACAAACACTTTTCTGGACCCTTTTGGAGTGCATAGGAGCTCCACTTCAGCCTCTTGGGAGCTTGGTTATCAATTGTCTGTGTTTACCGAGTATTTCCTCATTCTGTGAAGCAATTTATGAGTTTTGGTGCAGCCTGCAGAGACAAGCATTTCTCCAGTCTTTGCTTGACAAGCACAGAAGGGAATTTATGTGAAGTGTTCTGTGATATGAATTATGTTTACTTGCTAATAAAATGTATTCCATTTTTTGTGTTTATTTATAGTACACTGATTCAAAACTAATGCAGACATTTAAAAATGGCTTATATGTGAACATTTAAAATATTTAAAATCTTTCATTACCACAACAAAAGAAAACCCAAAAGAATAAGGAAAAGCTTTTGTTAGTGGCAAAAATACAAACAACAACAACAAAGAAATGAGAACTCTCTAGTGACTGTAGCTATAGATGCAAAGTAGTGTACCATTATTTGAAATCGTATTTGATTTTAAGTCCCAATATGCAAAGAAAATTCCTAATCTCTCATAAGAAATCTGAAGAGTCTAGAAACTTGTATGAATGTCAGCCTTAAAGTTTAATTTCTTTAGTGGCACACTATTTCTTTTTCCCCACACTATCACACCTAAAATGTCCTAATCACACCTAAATACTGGTTTGTTTTTTGACTATTCTATTGGCCATTTCTTAAATTTTCTTGGAACAACTATCACTGTATCACTGTATTACTGTATCACTGTCATCCCATTGTTCGTTGATTTACTCAACTGGGCACCAGTAATGTCTCTATTCCTCCCAGCCCTGAGATTTTTAGCAGCCTCTCCTTACTCATCTTTCCCAATGGTTGGAGGCTCTTTCAGGGTCAGGGGAATGAGACCTATCGTTACTGTTTTTGGCAAATGGAATACGCCACGGGTAGCTTGCCAAGCTCTGCCTGCGGGCAGGATACTTTCTGTAGCTTGCCGGGCTCTCCAAGAGGTGTATATATATCCGTATACGTATATATTACTCTCTATGATTTGTTACCTACAGTCTGAACTCCATAAAATATGGTGTGGTAATTATGGAAAATGTGTAGTAAGTGTCATAATGGTCCAGAAAGTGGCCTGGAGCGTGTAACAAGTAATATAAAGTAAATTTTTGGGGCTGGAGCAATAGCACAGCAGGTAGGGCATTTGCCTTGCATGCAGCTGACCCGGGTTCAATTCTTCCATCCTTCTTAGAGAGTCCAGCAAGCTACCGAGAGTATCTCACCCGCATGACAGAGCCTGGCAAGCTACCCGTGGCGTATTTGATATGCCAAAAACAGTAACAAGTCTCACAATGGAGACTTTACTGGAGCCCGCTCGAGCAAATGGATGAGCTACGAGATGACAGTGATACAGTGATCTAAGAGGGCAGGTTGAAGATGGGAGGCAAAATGAGGACATTGGTGGAGGGAAGGTGACACTGGTGGTGTTGGAACACTAAATGCCTGAAAGAACAGCATAATGAAGAACTTTGTAAATCACAGTGGTTTTATTTTATTTTATTTTTATAAAGTTGTTCACAATATTTGATTACATTTAATATTTGAATACCAATCCCACCAACCATTACATCTTCCCAACCACCATATTTGCATCCCAAATTCCAAACCCCGGCCCCCAAACAGAACTAAAATAATTTATTTTGTATTGCTTGTTATGAATAATCCACTAAAAAATGAGACAGAGATGAGATCCGGAGCAGCCGTGCGCGAAAACAGTCCCTCTGCTCCTTAAAGACTATGATCCGGGAGGTCTACTAACCCATTTTGGCACCCACCAGCTTCTTATAGAAATGCATCTAGACTGTGAACTGAGCTAAAATATCAGAAATCCAAAACCAGTGGCCGCGCGAGCTCATATAATCTTCATTCTCAGCAGTAGAAAACAAATTATCAAATGATGCCTTTTCAGCAGGTTTGATTGTTGGGGAAAATTCCAAGTAATAATAGTGAGTTCTCTGTTGAAATATTGAAAGTATTCAAAGTATAGAGAGAATAAAGTGAAGATCATTAGCCATTCAGGTGGGGGGTGGGTGTGGGAGGGGGGTATATTGGGGTTCTTGGTGGTAGAACATGTGCACTTATGAAGGGTTGGGGGTTTGATCATTATATGACTGAGACTTAAACCTGAAAGCTTTGTAACTTTTTTCATCGTGATTCAATAAAATAATTTTTTTAAATTTTTTTAAAAATGAGACAAAAGTGGTTTCTTAGAGGAAAGTGTGTGAAGATTATTGTATCTCGTCCAGGAGCCATTAAGCCCTTCTATAAGAGATTAGTTACTTGTTAAAGGTTGAGACTTGTGTGTGTGTGTGTATATATATATATATATGTATATATATATATGTATATGTACAAATATATTACCCCCTAGGATTGGTTGACTTCCCAATCAAATGTGGTGAGCTACTCTTGGTATACTGGTGCTATAAAGCATGAGTTGTCCAGAAATAGGTTCACTCATGGGTGAGGCTCGGCCTGAGCTTGTGGAGAGCTGCCATGAGCATGGTGGCAGTTGAATTCTGGAGATTTTAGACTGCCATGTCTGGCTCCGTGGGGGCAGAGAGGGCCCTCACCCACCCCTCTCCCCAAATGAAACAGTCTGGCACGGGGTCCTGTGACACGGCTATGGCATCTCGTTTTGTGCTCTCTTCTGAGAGTTTATACTGAGTTCTGGATTATGGCCGTTAGTGAGGTTACATGGCAGTAAGTGGGTGTGACTGTCAAGCTACCAGAAATTAGGGGAGATGAGGGGAGGTCACCCATTCCCAGTGCAATCACCATGTTTTTAATAAAAATAATGTTAAAAGAAAAAAACTAAACAAAATTATTTCTACTTTCTTTACAAGGCACATATTGACATTTATTCCAAACAGAAAATATCAACCTTTGGACACATCTATCTAATGGCGAATAACACATTACATTTATTTTATATAACAAGCACATCTAGCATTTACCTTGTGCCAAGCATTGTTCTTAACACCTCATAACACCCCTTTGATGCAGGTCCTAATATTATTTCCATTGTCTGGATGAGGAAACTGAGGGACAAGGTGGTTGAGTAACTTGCCTAGAATCAATAAGCAGAAGGGCCCTCAAGTAGATACCGGCTATTGGTGATGAAGTCTTGGATCATGCAGTAACTGCTTCCTATTCATTCCCCTGCACAGTGATTTTGTAGTGAAACAAGCCTGGGTTCAAACTCCCTCAAAGCCACCTATGAATTAGCCATGTGAATGAACTATTTCCCCCTTCTGAATCCTAGAATTTCATTGGTTGCAGGAACACAGTAGTAGAGCAATCCTTCCCACGTTCCACTCCAGTGTTAACTTTCTCCCTACCCCAGCTCGTTGCAGAAGGCCCCAGCCCCTGAGTGGATCTTTAGGAGGATACTCGCAGAAAGGTGGATTCTGGAAAGCCTCCTGTGAATTTATATTGAAAAAGAGAAAGAGGGGACAATCTTTGAGGCTCAAAAGCAAGTTTCTGCTTTAAATCATCCCATCTATTTTGGGAGCGCCAACCAAGATTGTAAAGTCTTAACAGTGGCCCAAAGGTCTCATTAGGATTTTGAGGGAAAGAACTAGATTATTGATCTATACATTTTGGAAATACTTAAGTTGATTCAATGTTCCCTCAAGACAAATTAAGTGAATAGATACAACCAAAAAAATATCCCCACATTGTGGTTATTTTCTGATTGTTTCACATTTTAGGTGGTTTCTTCCCCTGTGTATTTCTATTTGGATGTGCCTTTTTCTTTGGGTGGTGTTCTCTAGCGATTGTCTCAGTTTCTTCAAGTTTTCTAAGTGTCTTTGCTCCAGATGTTTGTTTTGTGTTTGTGAAGGGATCTGACTCCATCTTTGTTTTTAAATAGACTCTGCCCTCTTCTTCTGCCCTTTCAAGATTTTCTTAAAATCTTTTTATTCTCATTTGTGTTTCTAACCCTAAATTACTATTTATCACCATACTGAAGATTTTACATTTTTTTCTGCTATAAATTAATTTCTTTCAATATTTCTTGCAGTGCAGATCTGGTGGTAACCCATTTGCTTTTATTTTTCAAGGAAAGCCATTCTCTTTGCAACTGTCTGATAATTTTGCATAGTAAGAGTATTTTTGGATGAAATTTATCTTTTAGAACTGTTATGAGTACATCATTCCATCTTCTCCTGTTTTGCAGTTTATGCTGATAAATCTTGTGGCAGCCAGATTGGGCTACCTATGTATATTCTATTTTTTTCCTAGAAAAATTTAATATGTTTTATCTATCATTGAGTTTGGATAACTTAACAAAGATGTGTCCTGATGTAAATCTTTTTGCTTTCATAAATTTTGGGTGATTTATAAACCAGCTTCCTGGATTTCTATAGCTTGTTCTTTCCAAAAGTTTTGAAAACTTTGAGCAATTTTTTAATAGGCACAGTATTTCATTCACTCTCTTTACTTTCTGACATGATTATTTATCTTATGTCTCATCTGCTAATAAAGACTGATAATTCTTGAAGGTTTTCTTCATAATTTCTCTTTCCTCCTCTACTCCAGTTAAGTGATTCCTGGAATTTTTATCCTGTATGTTATTGTCCATTTGACAGACCTTATTGGTTTTCTTCATAAACACTATTTGAGGTACATTGTGTATTAGACTACCAATTCCCATGTGATTAAGATTGGTTTTTGAGGAATTTTCTCTCTGATCATTCTGTCTGCAGATTTTGATTTGGGCTTTTCTTTCCCCCCAGTTTCCATGTCACTTTATTTCAGAATTGTTTGTCAGGACCTCAGGGAAATTGTTTGTCAGGACCTCAGGGAAAAAGGCCAATTTGTCAAGCAGTTTCTTTCAATCATTGCCCTGGGTGGACAGCATCACCCTGACCTTGAGGTCCCTTACTGTCTCCTCTCCTGTGGGGGCCAGTTCCACTCTCTGTCTAAATTCAAAGACCATGTTTCCTGATTCTTCTTTCAGACTCGGTTCCAGGTGTGTGCTGCTATCCATGCTATACCGTGATGCCTTATTTCCCCGGATTTCTAAGGATGGAGGGAGAGGGTCTCCTCTTTTTCACTCGGCCAGTTGTCACTCTACCAAGCCAAAGTATAGGGGAGCATTTTGTAGACTGGGTTTCTGGAAACTTCAGAGCTTAACTTCCAAAGCACAGAGAAAAAAAAACGCTTGGACTGCCATGCTCTGTCTGATAAAATCACAGGAACTTTTGTTCGCTATCAATTTCCACCTTGAATAGACACATGGATCCCTCCTGTGTAAAGACGCCTGCTGGTATCCCAGAGCCGTGATCTCCAAGTCCTGCCCCCTCCCTCCCTTGGCTTGCAGTGACTCTGTTCTACTGGCCCAGCTGTGAGGCTTGTCCTGCAGCCTGAGGCTCTAGTGACTAGAGTACTAGCACTGCTGGTGCAAAGGGAGGTTCAACCGGAACTGCTCTATCGATAAACATGCTGGAACTCAGAATTCAACTGTCACACTCAACTTCTGACAACTGAGTGGCTCTTTCTTCCATCCTTAATAAGGAAGCTCACTGTGGCCCTGGAAAATGCACTGTCCCCACCCCAGAACCCCTAGTCTCTTGGGACCATATTTTCCCTGCAGCAGTTCCAATGTTCTTTATTTTGTCTCATCAATTGCTGGGGCTCCGACCACCTTATCCCTATTTTCCTATGATTTGGGGCATCCATCTGTCAAAATTGTAACATCTGGATTGATCTGAAATGCTCCATTGAGCTGCACTCCAACACAGTCAATTCTTCCATATTTAATGTATCTAAAGCTTTTGATTTGTCTCTAGTAGTTTAGTAGCACCATCAAGGCAGGGATTGATCCTGTTCGCAGATTGTGCTGAAGATCTTGCTGTTTTATATCCCTAACTTCCAGTATATTGCTTGATATAAGGCCACTGTTGAGAAAATATTGGTTGGAATGAAAAACAACTTAGAGACGACAGGATTTTTTTCCTCTCTTTTCTCTTAATTTCTTTACAATTAATTAATCTGCCTAAGCCTGTTCATACCTTTAACAGATTTATACCAATCTGTATCTCTCCTAATTCTCTCCTTCCCTCCCTTTCTCTCTCCCACCTTCAGCCCCACCCCCTTCCTCCCTGCTCCAGGATCTTTACAATTCAGTGTCTCATGGCCTTATCACTTAGACTGGATCTAGAAAGCAGCTAACAACATTTTTTGGCCCTTCAAGTGTAAAGTAGCACTGTAGCACTGTCATCCCCTTGCTCATCAATTTGCTCGAGCGGGCACCAGCAACTTCTCCATTGTGAGACTTGTTGTTACTGTTTTTGGCATATCCAATATGCCACAGGTAGCTTACCAGGCTCTGCCGTGCGGGCAAGATACTCTCAGTAGCTTGCCGGGCTCTCTGAGAGGGGTGGAGGAATTGAACCTGGGTCGGCCGCATGCAAAGGCCAACACCCTACCTGCTGCACTATCGCTCCAGTCCCCAAGTGTAAAGTAAATAATAAATAAGCAAACAAGTTTTTAAAAGCCACTATGAATAATTAAGAATTAATAGCCAGTAAATAATGAAGAACTCAAGTTCTACAATACAAAATAGTAAAATCTTCATATATTAGCATATACCTGAGTTGGTTTTATAACCTCTTTGAGCAAGAGTTGTTTCAGCATAAAACGAGGAGAATGATATTGATCTCACAGATTTTTTGTTATTCAATAAACTAAAATATGCAAAACATTTGCCCAGAATGGAAGCTATAATTAACAGACAAAATTCTTGTTGCTGTAGAAATGTTCTTCATAGAAAAGTGGGCTTTATAAAGAGTCATTTTGCTCTTAACAAAAACATTAGGCTCAAAGGCTGAAGTGATAAAACAGCCGGTTGGGTGTTTGCCTTGCACATGGCTGACCCAGGTTCAATCCCTGGCACCCATATAGTTTCCCAAGCCCACAAGGAGTGATCTCTGAGCACTGATACAGGAGTGAGCTCCGAGCATTGCTAAGCGTAGCACAAAAACAAATAAACAAAAATTAGTCTGACTTGGGGCTGGAGCGATAGCACAGCGGGTAGAGCATTTGCCTTGCACGCGACCGACCCGGGTTCGATTCCCAGCATCCCATATGGTCCCCTGAGCACCGCCAGGGATAATTCCTGAGTGCAGAGCCAGGAGTAACCCCTGTGCAGAGCCAGGTGTGACCCAAAAAGCAAAAAAAAAAAAAAATTAGTCTGACTTAAGGTAAAGGGGGATTAGAGCTATGGGTTCCAGGAAGTGAGCATAGTTAATATAACTTAATCATACAACAAACGCTTGATTTTTTTTAAACTTGGTCTATCACCCCTAGAGATCCAATAAATTTTTTAGGTCTAACGGTGTAACTAAATCAAGGTCACAGTCTCTGTTTTACAGAACCCAGTCGTAAATTAGACTACTTCTGAACTTTTGTTGTGCTGGTAAAATAAGTCAGAGAAAGAGAAATACTGTCTGAAAAAATCAAACCCATAAAAACAGAATCTAAAATGGTCACTGACACTGATAGATGAAATAGAAATGAGGAGGAAAAGGTACAAATTTCCAGTTATAAGATGCAAGTTCTGTAGACCCAATGTTTGGAATAGTGAAGACTTAATACAACTTTATTATATGCTTGAAAACTGCTGAGACTAGACTTAAATATTCTTGCCACACAAAGAATGGCAATTATATAACATGAATGCAGAAATCAGCTCAATGCTATGGTGATAATAATTTTGCAGTGTTTAAGTATATTGAGTCAACAAGTCTCACACTTTAAACTTACATGAAGTTATAATTACATTGCAATTAAACGGATTTTGTAGGATTAGAACAGCACCTTTGTTGTGCTATTCAACTCATTCCTTTCTGCTCTATTAAAACAATATTATTCCGATGCTTAACTCTGATTTTTAAAATACAGCCATAAATAACAGTACTTTGCGGGCCTGTTACCTAACTTTAGTTTTACATTGCATGAAAAGCAAAGAATATTTATCCAATATCCGTGACTATTTGTCACATAACTTACTCATTAGTTGGCCCCTGCCCATGCAGACATTACTAATCAATCCGAATATTCTTTCCCACTGTTACTCACATGATATATCTCAATCCTCAAGACAAAGCTCCAGGAGCCATGAAACTCAAAGTTAATAACAAGATGTGACCTACTCTCCACATGGGACCTAATGGAAAGTTCTCTAAGAACAAAATCAAGGAACAGAAGTACAATTTAGGATGTACAATTCATTATGACTATGTTTGCCATTTTACTGAAACTGAAGAATTACACTTCAGAGATCAAAATAAGAATAATTTTTTTAAATACCTCAAGAAAAATTTCTTAAGTTTTCTTTCTCTATTTTCCCCTTCACTTCCTTTACTTACAACTTTTTCCATGGTTCACTTATCAAGTTCTTCAAAATATTTATCATCCACGAGGGGCCCAACAAGTTCTTCTTGCCTTTGTTTTTTTTCTCATCCTCCCAATTTTCTCTTACTTTGCATCACCAAGATATAAAACATCAGTGTGGATTTACACTGAAGGGATAAGAGCTGGAAAGGGTAAAACTGGCATCATTTTAAATAAAGTAGAGGCAAAAGAATAGGAATTCTCACACTTAGAAAGTTTTTGGATAAATCTAGTCTGATTTTAGACCATTGCTTCACCCTTCCTTCATTTCAAGAATTAGCATTTCTTATTTTCAGTGCTAGAGTTCACAAAAAAGTTCCCAACAAGCCAAATCTAAAAGCAATTTTGGCATAAGAAACAAAATTATTTTTAGCTAATGATGTGAATTCCCCATAGAACCTGTGTGTGTTCGTTCTGGAGGGGATGTGTGGAGGGGGGGAGCCATTTCAAATGATGAGCTCATTTTTATGCATATCTCCTTTCTCTAGTTTCTTTTTCATGTAATAGAAAATATATAAGGAGACAATTTAAGAGAACCATGATATTTCATTCATTAAAGGCTCCAAAAATTGGGCACAAGTTAAAAACTCCAGTGGTTTTTACATCAGTCAGAACAGAAAGGCTCTGAGCAATAAAAGATTCCATAAAAGTAAGTAAAAGGGTTGACAGAAAATGTAACCCATACTCATCATTTACCTACCTTTAAAAGAATCTTGATCCTTCTACTGATATGCAGAAATTTTCCTCTGGCCTTGGGTCATATAAATTTTCGTACTGACAATAGTTTTATTTAAGTTCTAAAACCTTTCCATAGTATGACCTCTAAAAATCTTTAAACCCCAAGGTACCACATCTTTCATGAAAATCTTTCCTCTAGTTGAGGTCAGTCAAGCTGCACATTCTCATTATTTGAGGGGTACAATATAAGTGAGTGGTAAATAGAGCAGCAGAAAAGCTCACACATAATGAAAGGTAAATCTCCAGAGACTGAAATAAATGTCAGGACAGAGATTCAGAAGTCCTCCAAACTTGTGTAGAAAGACACGTACTTATGAGCAGAGTTTCCAACACATGACTCACCAAACAAGATTTCTAGAATCCACCAAAAGCTCTGAAAACTATACTTCGGGATAGCGCTAGATTCTCCCTTAGCTCACCATCCTGAACCAAGTTCTATTCCATCCCAGTATTCCATATGTGTGTTATGATTTTACACACTTACAGCATCTCTTGAGAGCAGATGGCACTGTGGCTTTTTGTGCACCTTAGCACATGGTGTCTGTTAAGAGAGAGGCTCTAAGCCCCTGTTGTTCGAATTCATGAGTGAACTTAAGTCTTTGCTTCCTTCACAGAGTTTCGCTTTTCTCCCAGGATGCTGAAAGACAGAGCTCTATACTGTTTCCCAAATAGTTAACTATCTCTTTATCTTGAAGGCAATTGATGATTTCTTAAATAAACATACCTCTAGAGTATTCACCTGTTAAAAAGAAAAGATATTACTTTCAGAGAATCCCCAAAAATGAATCTTTTGGAGCTACCAAAACCATGTGGATCTACCAAGTCATTCCCCACCCTCCGTACTTCTTCAGCTCTAGGGGAAGGGGTAGGATGATGTATAGAGGAGATGGAAAGATGATGCCATCTTCTTTTCCCTTATTTCCAGGAATCAAAGGGATGACAGAAATGGAAAAGAGAAGGAGAGTATAATGAAAGAACTAAAGTTCAGTGATTGCCTTAGCAGTATTCAGTGATGAGAAATAGCACTACTTCACTGTTAAATTATATTAAATGCTGCAAGAGAAACAGAGAGAGGAACAGAAGAGGATGCTGACTCATTTCAATATTGTTTCTCAGAGTGAAGCATTAGGCATGGCCCGAGAAAGGAATCGCCAGTAGATCAAAATCATTATCTTCCTAAGTGACAAAAATATATTCAAAAATAGAAAAAAAGGAGCTAATAAGATAAACCCATAATGAAACACCACACATGGCCTTCCTGCCTTTCTTTTTTTCTCTTATTTTTTGTTTTGTTTTGTTTGGGGACTATACCTGGAGGTGCTCAGGGAATCACTCCTGTTAGGACTGGAGGCCTGAGATTCAACCTGGGCCAGCAGCATGCAAGGCAAGCACCCTACCTGCTGTACTATATCTCTAGCCTCCACAGACTTTTTCTTTTATTGCTTATATAATACTATTACTTCATTTAAATATCTGACCAATTGAGAGTTTATACTGATGTAGGAGTAAGAAATGGATCCAATTTTTCTTTTTCTATACAGCTCACCACTTATTTTAATACTATTTATTGGGAAGGAAGGAAAGAAAGGAGGGAAGAAGGAAATAAAACTGTATGAAGTCCTTTAAACTTGGACGTAGGAAACATTTCCTACATTTCCTATGACTCAAAAACAAGATGCAATGAAGGGAAGGTTTGATAATTCTGACTCCAAAGTATTAAAAAATCAAAGCGTTCTACACAGCATGAAATCCACCATTAAAAATGAAAATTGCAGAGTAAAAATGGTGGGTGAAAAAGAAAAACAACCAGAGAAAATATTTATCACTTTTTGCAGAAATGTTGAGCTAATATTCTTTAAATGTAGAATAAAGATATCAATAAATTCTCGGGAAGAAATGGGTAGGAGATGTAAAACATTTCATTGAAATGTAAATGATGCTTAGCACATGTGAAAAGCTCAAGCTTGTAGATAATAAATAAAATGTGGGGATGGCCGAGGAGATGGCTCGAAGGACTGGAGTGTACGCTTTGCCAGCTGGAATCCGGGGTCCAATCACTGGCACCATATGGCTGACCAGAACTGCTGGAAGGGCCCATCAAGACTAAGACATGAGTAGCCCCAGTGTATCACTGGATGTGGCCCCCAAAACAATCTCCAAATGCAAATTACAAAATTATACTCACCATCCATGCAAAGTGGCAAGATTATCCCCGTTTGGCAAGGTTAGATAGAATAAGCATTTTCTGACGTGGCAGTTACAAAATGAAGTAAAGCCAGGAGAAGAAATGGAACGTATCTAGAAAAAAAAACCATGTAACTACACTTCAACTAAGCAATCCACACCTATATGACTCTACCCCAATAGTAAAAGTAGCAAATGCTGTACGCATAATGCCTTTTCTTGCAGAAAAATTTAAAAGTCTGCAAAGACACCAGTGAGCTACCAATCAGAAACCAGCACAGAGATCAGCAAATTATAGTCTGTCAGTCTCCTATAGGCCAAATCTGCCAGTGTGCTTTGTACAACTTTCAAATTAATTGTGGAATTGTGGTTGTGGGGGTAGGGGGAGGAGAAGGCAGAAGAGAAGGGAGACACAATCAAGAGATAAAATATAAATTTTTTCTTCAAATACTTGCAGAGCTCACGACTGTCTAAAGCAACATGGTACATACTGAAGTTTTATGCTAACAAAAGATGAGTCTGCGGCCAATTAAAAAAATAATAAATAATTCCTTGATAGGTTTTAGAATGATGAGGATTGGTTCAGTGAGAATAGCACACAGGCTGAGTGAATGATTCGCATGCTGGAGGCCTTGGGTTCCGTCACTGGCACCACACGGCTCCCCTAGCACCGAAGAGAACAGCCCCTGAACACAGTCAGGTGTGGCCCAAAACCACATACACACACACACACACCAAAAAAAAAATTTTTTTTCATATGATGTTGGTTTGACATTTTGTTTTTTAAGAAGTTATCATTTTTTTACATTTTTATTAAATATTAAGGCACCTGATTTATATAGTTATTCACAGATGAGTTTCAAACATACAACAGCAAATCCCACCACCAGCATCAACTTTATTTCACCCAGGTTCCCAGGTTTTTTCCATCTCCTAGATTGCCTTCCTGACAAGCACATTTATAAGTTATGCTGTGAATTTCATGTTTACAGCATCTATTGTACTGTAATATGTATATATACATATATATATACCACAATGCTACAGCATCTATGTGCCTGAGACCCCTGACCCCTGCCCTAGCTACCACAATACTGACAGCCCATTAGGAATACAGCAAATTAGATAGTAAAGTAGCATAGGAGTTCATCAAGCTCAATAAGCAAAAAAAATAAATAACACAGAAGACTCAATGGCAACAAACAGCTCAGTAAATCCTCAGATAATAACTTCAATAGTGAAATATAACAATTTTCAGAGATTTTCTTTTACTGTTTTACTGAACTATTTTTTGATAATTCTACTTATTATTTTTAAGTTCTAACAATCACTGTATCACTGTCATCCTGTTGCTCATCGATTTGCTCGAGCAGGCACCAGTATCATCTGCATTGTGAAACTTGTTGTTACGGCTTTGGGCATACTCAATACGCCACAGGTAGCTTGCCAGGCTCTGCCATGACGGCGGGATACTCTCGGTAGATTGCCAGGCTCTCTGAGAAGGGCAGAGGAATCAAACCTGGGTCAGCAGCATGCAAGGCAAATGCCCTACCCACTGTGTTATCACTCCAGCCCGTTGTAGCAATAAATATGAAATAAATTATTCATTTTGCTAATGGTTGCTAATGGGGCAGGCTTGGGGTTTGGGTGAGATACTGGGAGAAAGAGTAGAAGGATCACACTGGTGGTGGGAGTGATGATGGAACAATGAATGCCAGAAACAACTTATTATGAACAACTTTTTAACCATAGTGTTTAAAGTTAGAAAAAAAACAAAGTCTGGAAAGAGTCCATTGGCAAGGTTATGGTAAGAAAGGAAAGCTCACTCACTCTCGGTGGAATGTCATCTGTTTGGGCCTCTGTGGAAAACAATGTGGAGTTCTGACAAAAAAAAAATAGAAATTTTTGGAAACAACACTTTAAAATTTAAAATCAAAGATATGCCATGTAACCCTTGTGTTTATCCTCAACTTTTTTCTTGAAGATTCATTAAAAATATTTTAAGCAACCTTAAAATTAGTTAAGTCTTCTCTCGGAGAAGATATGTGCACCTAGGTCGAGAACTCCAACATGACAAACGACCTGGCACCTGAACTGCGCGGGAGGATTAGAGCTTGGCGTGAAACGCCTTCAAGAGCGTGGAAGAAGTGGCTAAGAGGATGAAGAACCTCTGGCTCTCTGAGGCGTATGTTAGTGCAGGAAGAATGGTGGAGTTGAAAAGATGTGCCTGAAGCTGGAGGTTCTTCGTCCACTTAAGAATTTCTTCAATGCTCTTGAATGCATTCCACACTGCTCCCTTCTTCCTGCACAGTTCTGGCGCCAAGTCATTCCTCATGTTGAGTTCTTGACCCAGGTACACATAGCTGCTGCATTCGGAGCCTCAGAGACCAGGGCTCTACGAAAACAGGATGAGAACGCTATTCAGGTATCCCAAAGAGGAATCAAAAGAGCTATGCTTGGAATATCACGTTTCACTCAAGTGAGAGAAGGAATCCGGAGTTCCGACTTCTGTCGACAATCAAAAATCAGGGACACTGTCTCGTTTGCCAAGGCATTGAAAATCAGATGGGCCAGACACATAATGCAATTTAGAGACAGCTGCTGGACTAGGGCTGTTACCGACTGGATTCCACGGGACATCAAAAGACTGCATGGCCACCCACCTACAAGATGGTCAGACTTCTTTGTCAAGACCCTGAATGAGAGATATTCGGCCCTTGTCCAGGCTCCTTCCCAGAGCCACAATTCTAACTAGACCCCAGGGCAGTCAGTTTTCATCCTTGATCTGCAGGGGATGGGAATTGAGGCACACTGCGCCCACCCAAAACTGAAAAGTTCTGCTCATCCCATTCAAGTATCTGGCCCTTGTCTGGGCACCGTCCCAGATTCTCAATCACTAATGCAGCCGCGAGTTATTCTCCCCTCCTCATATCCCATAAGAATCATAAGTTACCCTCTTAGTTGTAACTTCCACTAGGTTAGCTTATCCACCAGAACACACTAGCCAATAACTCATTATGCCATTTCAACTAATACTGCATCATAAGCAGAATAATAACAGTGAGCATGAAGGGGTAAACCACATAGGTCATAATGGTAAAGCAACACCGAGCCCCACCAAGCTTACTTATTGAAGGTGCTAGCCCAGAAGACCCCAACAGCAATGAAGTGATAGACAACCTCTCTCACAAGGAATTTAGAAGGGAGATACTGAGGATGCTTAGGGAGCTAAAAGAAGCAATGAAAAGCAATGCCAATAAAATACAAGAGAATTTGAAGGTAGAAATGTGGAAAGCAAACAAAATTACAAACGGAAATGTCAGACCTGAAAAAACCTGATAGATGAATTAAAAAACTCAGTGGAAGACCTAAGTGCAGAGTAAATGCTGCTAAGGACAGAATCAGTGAGCTTGAAGATGAAGTCCAGAGACTCTCTAGAAAAAGATCAGAAAATGGAAAAGAGACTGAAAATCCAGGAACAGATGGCAAGAGAAGATTGTGATGAAGCCAAGAGGAGTAACATAAGGATTATTGGAGTCCCAGAGAGACAGGAAGAAAACCCTGATGAAGAAGAAACTGTCAAAGACATCATTGCTACGATGTTCCCAGAGCTGAAGAAAACATGCAACCACATTCAGGAGGCCTGAAGGGTACAAGCAAGAAGAAATCCAAATAAAAGTACCCCAAGACACATCCTGATCAAAATGACCAAAACCGTAGATTGAGACAAAATCCTGAAAGCAGCAAGATCAAAGAAAGAAATTGCCTATAAAGGAGCATCCTTAAGATTCACAGCCGACTTATTTGATGAAACTCTCACAGCCCCAAAACAGTGGTGGGATATAGTGAAAAAACTCAATTAAATAAATGCTTCACCAAAAATACCTTACCCAGCCAGACTCTCATTCATAACGGAAGGAAGAACACACAGTTTCACAGATAAACAACAGCTCAGGAACTTCACAGACTCAAAACTGTGGTTACAAGAACAACCGAATGGGCTACTTTAAGACAAGATAAGCCCCTCAAATACCACCAAATTTCAGCAAAAAAATGGAACAAAACCCCATAACAATAATCTCTCTCAACATCAATGGGCTAAACGCACCAATTCAAAGACACAGAGTGGCAGGATGGATTCGAAAATTGAACCCAACATTCTTTTGCCTGCAAGAAACACATCTCAACAATCAGAGCAAACACAGGCTCAAAGTCAAAGGCTGGAAAACAATCCTACAGGCAAACAATTCCCATAAAAAAGCTGGGGTAGCCATCCTAGTATCAGACCACATTTATTTCAAACTGAAAAAGGTCAGGAGAGACAGTGAAGGTCATTTCTTATTGATTAAGGGATCTGTACAACAGGAAGAACTTACAATACTAAATATATATGCACCTAAAGAGGAACCAGAAAAGTACTTAGAACAACTACTCATAGACTCGAAGAAAGACATCAATAGCAACACAATAATAGTGGGAGACTTCAACACCATTTTATCACCTCTTGATAGATCAACCAGATTCAAGCTTAGCAAGGACATAATCCATCTGAGGGAAGAAATGGAAGAGAGGGACTTAGTAGATATATACAGGACATTTCATCCTCAAAAAGCTGAATACATATTCTTCTCAACTGTACATGGAACATTCTCCAAGATAGACAACAAAACATAGCTCCAAGAAACAAAGAAGATAAGGATTGTATCAACAATATTCTCAGACCACGATGCACTGAAATTAGAAGTAAATCACACACACAAACAGAAAACTAAATCAAACACCTGGAAATTAAACAGGTTACTATTGGACAACGAGTGGCTTAGAAAGGAAATCGAAGAGGAAATCAAAAGATTCCTGGAAACGAACAAAAATGAGGACATGAGTTACCAAAACTTATGGGACACAGCAAAAGCTGTGTTAAGAGGAAAGTTTATAGCTCTACAAGCATTCCTCTGGAAGGAGGAAAGGAGCCCATATAAGTAACCTAACCTTATAGCTTAAGAGCTTGGAGAATGACCAACAAAAGGAGCTCAATTCGAACAGGATGAAGGAAATAATAAAACTCAGAGCAGAAATTAACGAGATGGAAACCCCAAAAACAATCCAAAGGATCAATGAGACCAAGAGCTGATTCTTTGAGAAAATAAACAAGATCGATGAACCTCTAGCAAGACTCACAAAAAAAGGGGGAGAGAAAACCCTAATAAATCGAATCATAAATGCCAAAGGGGACATTACAACAGAAACTACAGAAATTCAAAGAATCCTCAGAGATTACTTTGAGAATCTTTATGCCATGAAATACGAAAACCTCGAGGAAATGGGTAAATTCCTAGATTCCTATAGTCTCCCAAGGCTGAACCCAGAAGACCTGAAATACCTGAGCAGATGTATCACCATCAAGAAAATTGAAACGGAGCACAAAAGCCCTGGCCCAGATGGATTCACTAGTGAATTCTTCCAAATCTTTAAAGAGGACTTACTCCCAATCCTCTTTAAGCTTTTCCAGGAAATTGAAGTATCAAAAACAGTTTCTATGAAGCAACTGAAAGAAACAGTGACCAAAATACAGAAAGAGCCCACAGAATGGGAAAGAATATTTATCTAATACCCATTTGATAAGGGATTAATATCCAGGATATACAAGACACTAGTAGAATTGTACAAGAAAAAAACCTCCAACCCTATCAAAAAATTGGGAGAAGAAATGAACAGAAATTTCCTCAATAAAGAAATACAATGTCAAAAGGGCACATGAAAAAATGCTCACTAGTAACCAGGGAGATGCAAATCAAAACAACAATGAGATATCATCTCACACCACAGAGACTGGCACACATTTAAAAGAACAAAAGCAACCAGTGCTGGCATGGATGTGGGGAAAAAGGGACACTCCTTCACTGTTGGTGGTAATGCCAACTGGTCCAGCCATTCTGGAAAACAATATGGACAGTCCTTCAAAAACTAGAAATTGAGCTTCCATATGATCCTGCAATACCACTTCTGGGAATATATCCCGAGGATGCAAAAAAGCACAGTAGAAATGACATCTACTTATATGTTCTTTGCAGCACTGTTCACAATAGCCAAAATCTGGAAACAACCCTAGTGCGCTAAAACAGATGACTGATTAAAGAAACTTTGGTACATCTACACAATGGAATACTATGCAGCTGTTAGGAGAGATGAAGTCATGAAATTTGCTTAGAAATGGATAGACATGGAGAGTATCATGCTAAGTGAAATGAGTCAGAAAGAGAGGGACAGACAGAAGGACTGCACTCATTTGTGGCATATAGAATAACATCACATGATGCTGACACCCAAGGACAGTAGATACAAGGGCCAGGATGATTGCCCCATAGCTGGAAGCCTGCTTCATGAGCAAAGGGTAGAAGGCAGATGAAATAGAGAAGGGATCACTAAGAAAATGATGACTGGAGAAATCAGTCAGGATGGGAGATGTGTGCCAAAAGTAGATAATGGACCAAACATGATGACCTCTCAGTATCTGTGTTGCAAGCCATAATGCCCCAAAGCAGAGAGTATGGGGAATATTGTCTGCCATGGAGGCAGGGGGAGGGTGGGAAAGGGGAGAGTATTCTGGGGATATTGGTGGTGGGGAATGTGCACTGGTGGAGGGATAGGTGTTTTTATGGAGATTTTGCAAAGACAGTAATAAATCTGTTGACTTAGAAAAAAAAAGACCCGGAATAAATGGTTTGAGGCTCTTTGTGTTCCTGGAGTGAGCAGATGCCATTGGGCTACACTAGCACATGACAGAGATGAATGGAGACGTTACTGGTACCGCTCAAACAAATTGATGAACAACAGGAGGACAAGTGATGCAAGTGATACAAGTCTTCTCTATCAACATTTTCACTTCACTGCCATCAGCATCACAATTTGGAAACTTATTAGTTCTTTCAAGAACAGTTACTAAGCATCTTATATTTGCTTGGCAATGAACTAAAGACATAATGGTGAGTAAGACAAGATCCATATCCTTGGGAAAAATATATTCAAGTTAATAATCAAGATAATCAGGGGCTGGAGTGATAGTACAGCGGATAGGGCATTTGCCTTTCATGCAGCCGACTTGGGTTTGATTCCCAGCATCCCATATGGTCCCCCGAGCACCGCCAGAAGTAATTCCTGAGTGCAAAGCCAGGAGTAACCCCTGAGCATCGCTAGGTGTGACCCAAAAGGAAAAAAATCATAATCAAGATAATCAGTTGGTGATAAATTCTATGAAGATTTTTAAAAAATGGTATTGTGTAAGAGACCAAAGTTGTAACTGGTCTCTACTACAGAAGGGGTGTTCCTGAAAGATCTTTATGAATGACTAGGATGTAGGCTGAGACAGTACCTAGAGGGAAAAAAAAAAAGACAAATTTATGAGCTGGTAGGAAATGCTTCAAGTTGACTATGTCCTGAGGAAAGGTACATGCACACAGGCTAATATAATTTTAGCATAATGAGCATGAGAAAGCCTGGCATCGGATGATCTTTTGAGACCTTAATTGGATTTGTTTGTTAAAGGAAGATGGGAACAGTGACTATCGTTATCCCTTCCAACATCAAGAAGGTATCAAAGTTCAAAGATTTTTTTTCTTGAAGGATTACCAACAATTTTTGTTTCACAAACATAAAAGTTGCCAGATTTCTAGACGTTCCCAACCTTACCTTGGCCTCCCACGTAATGTATGGGAGTAAACTGGGAAGAAGATAGGTGTAACTATAATAAAAAAAAAACTTAGGTAACAAGAACCATAATAAGTTACAGTTCCGTGATTCCCAGCTAGAGGTCTTTAAACCAAAGTTTGGGGCAAGAAGGGCTTGAAGAAGTTCATCAGGGGAGAACAGAACAAATTGAGGTCCAGAGAGCCTTTCCCAAGAAAAACACTGGCAAGATATATGAAGACTTTTTAGATTCTTGGGAGGTTTACTGATCTCTAGAACACAACTAAAATTTAATTTCTCTCCTAGGGAATTGAAGATGTCAGAGGAGGCAGTATGAATTCAAGAAATAATGAGATGTGACCTTTTTTTTTTTGCACTTGAGAGTTATGCATGAAGATTCATTCCAACCACAACGATACATACAATTAAACAAGCAAACAATCAAACAAACAAACAAAAACAATAAAAACCCAGTTACTTTGTTTTGGTGGTTTGACATTTAATTTGTAATCCTTACAATCATTCTGCAGGGAAGTGTTATTACTTTCCCTATTTTCCCCCTTATTTTCTCCCTGCCAAATTTGCAGTCAGAGAGACTGAGACTCAGATTAAGCTTCTAAGTTCTTAAGTTAATAAACTGTATATAAAATCACTTACCTGGTCACACTAAAAACACCAGTAAGCACATTGTCAGTACTAGTATATTTCTTTAATTGTGTGATTTAAGAGTTTCTGACTCCTCAGAAACCAGAAATTTTAGTCTTTATCCAGCCCAAGTAAATCCCATTTGTTCCAAAAAAATAAGTAATGAATTTTCACAGCCATTCCCCTCCTATGAACTAGTTAGCATGGTCTGCTGACTCCCAAGAAAACATAAGATTATGCTAGATTACTTCTCTATAATATGCAGCACCTGCATGACTACTTGTTCCTTGACTTTTCCCATTTCTGTTAAATAAACCTATGCACTGGAACAGGATGGGGGCCTGAAATCAGGTCCATATTATGTGGCCCCACACCACTACAGATGATTGAATTCAGCCTTAAAGAATTAGGCCTGTGCTTTGCAGCAGCAGATGTGGGGGCATAGATGGCTTAAGAGACTTATTCTGGATGCCCTTCCGAGAAGAGACAAATAGTTTGAAGGAGACAGAAAAGAGATAGATATAAAGGATCAAGCAGAAGCATGGGTCTACTTAAACCAAGAGAGATAGAACTCCTGAGAGCCTGGGGACATTGGTGGTGGAGAATGTGGCACTGGTGGAGGGATGGGTGTTCGATCATTGTAGGACGGAAACTCACACATGAAAGTTTTGTAACTGTATCTCATGGTGAGTCAATTTAAAAAAAAAAAAAAGAGCAGGAGCTGGAGTGATAGCACAGCGGGTAGGGCGTTTGCCTTGCACGCGGCCAACCCAGGTTCGAATTCCAGCATCCCATATGGTCCCCTGAGCACCACCAGGGGTAATTCCTGAGTGCATGAGCCAGGAATGACCCCTGTGCATTGCCGGGTGTGACCCAAAAAGCAAAAAAAAAAAAAAGAGCATATCTGCCTGGCTCTTAGTTTTGCAAGTTCCTTTGTCCAGTTCCTGAGAGTCTTATAAGTTCTTTATTTATGAAGCTAATTGAAGTGTTTCTGCTACCTGCCTCCAAAAGAGCTTTGACATTGCACAGAGTCTGGAAAGGGAAAATAAATCTACACAGATTGAGTACGAGAAAAAAAAACTATTCTTCATTATTGAAGTAAAGCAAAGCTATCCCATTAAAAAAAAAAAACCTGGTGAATGAGGTATATGTCATCTGGCAGTAGACAGTAGCCCTGCATGTTTTCACACTGACAGCTTTTGTCCCAGCTCCAGCAGGGAAGGTTCTGTCTCTGTCTCTCGCATCTTCCTGGTCAGGGATGTTTGACAGCAGTGGCTAATGAACCCACAGTTGGAGTTGGATGCTTTTGCTTACTTCAGCAATGGAAGAAGCCCAGCTGGCTTCTTTGCTCAGGTACTGGGGAAAGTAGACAGGAGGAAGCTGGTTTCCAAGATTGAAAAAAATTTTTTTTAAAAAAAAGAACGGGGGAAAAAAAAAGATGACTGGAATATTCTATCCAGGGGCCACTTGGAAAGCACTATGTTCACAGATGCCAGGAAACAGGAAGTTGTGAGCAAAACGCTAGAACATCAGTCCTACTCTGAGGATACTGTGATCTCCACTGAGGCTGCAAGGTGTTCTCCGTTTCCTTTGCTTCCCTTCCCCTGAAGTGAAGTGGCCCAATACTTTGTCTCTCTCCTCCATGTTCTTGAATATACATATCACTGTTGCTTGTCTTCTCTCCTCCTCTAACATGAGTTGAATGCTCTGAGAATAGGCCTCCAGTCAAACTATTTCCAGACTTATGAAAGTACACAGCAGAAAGTTACACAAGAAACTCACCTAGCAGTATCTGTTAAAATAAAAAATAAAAACACAGTTCTTACAGAAACAATGAAACATGCAAGTTATTGCAATGCGGTTGGAATTAGAAGATATCATGTTGAGTGAAGTAAGCCAGAAGAAGAGAGACAAGCACAGGCGAATCTCACGTATCTATGGAATATTTAGAAGACTGGATGGAAAAATGCAATTATAGGGGCATGCCTAGATCTCCCTTGACCCCAGTGTTTAGAGAGGAGTTGGACAAAAGGGAAAGAATTCAAGAGGGCAAGAAGAGAATGAGAAGTAATGGGTGAACAGGCATCGGGACTTCAGTCAAACCAGTCACATGAGTGAAGGGCACAGCCATATGCCCAAAACACAGACTCAACAGAACTGAAAACATACGATCAAAGTGGCAACCACTGAAATTTTGTATTGTGCCTGTCAGGTTGACAGGAGGGGGTGCAGTGGGGGCTTGGGGTGAGGAAGGAATCTGGAAACACTGGTGGAAGGAAGTTGGCACTGGTGGAGGGATTATTGTTGAATTATTGTATATCTAAAACTCAACTATCAGTAACTTAGTAAAGCATGGCTCTTTAATAAAAAATATTTTAAAACCACAGCTCTGCCATTATTACTTGTTTAATCATGAGATATTTCTTATATCCAGCCCTCATTTTAGGAAAATGAGATATGGATACTATTCCCCTATTCCCTAGATCATGTCTTAGGACAAGTTAAGACGATGTGAAGCCACTTTGTGTGAGAGCAACACAATAGAAAAGTGTAGCCTTGTCAACGAGCTCTGGCGTGAGCAGAAGCAGACCCAAACTCTGCTCCCTGCTCTCCTGCAGACTGTCACTGTTGCATGGTTTCCACTTCAAGCCAGAAGCATCCCCTTCAGTGCTGCAGAGGAAGTGAGCTAAGTAGAAAGCAAGCATGGTAGCTAATCATAATAAGTACACAGCGAATTATTGCACTATGCCCTGCTTTGAAGTGTGTAAAGATGACACCTGCTTATGCCAAATAAAAAATGAAAATAAAAAATGACTTCCAGGGGCCTGATGCTGTGCTCATCATCGCATCCCAGAAAGACGCTGACTGGCGGGTCTCAGAAACCTCAAAAAACTCTTGCAATAATTGCATATTCATTAGACAAATTAGTCCTAGATTATTTTTATACCCATAACTTGGTGGCGGAGGGGGTGGGAAAGGGGGGCGGGTACGCCAACAAAGAATTCAATAGAATCATGCAGAAGTGTTTAGAATATTAAAATGTAGGCTACTGTTCATTCTTTCTGAAAGCATTAAGTGGGGGAAAAGTGGGAAAGGAGGGAGAAGGGATACTAAAAATAAGAAGCCACACAGAGGAAAATAAGGCTGTCTTTATGAAATTTAACCCTTGGGAAGTGGATAGAACTTTCTTTTTCGGTATGGGTTGCAGGAGGGGAGGTATTTTCACCTCTGACGGGAAAACATGCGGGAAATTTCCTTTTCCATTGGCTGAAGTGGGTGATTCGCATATTCCATTAGCTGATGTGGGTGATTAGCACAGGGTGGCCCCTAAAACAAGGATCTGCTTGGGACCGTGTTCACTGAGGACCAGCATTTCGGAACCATAGGTACCGACAAGGCTCCATCTTTTTAGGTGCCACTATTTCCCAAATGAGTAACTGCCACTGCTCCCGCATGAACCAACAGGGTGGAGAGTTGGGCCAAGTAAAGCGAAATCCCGAGTGGGGAGCATCATGTAGTTCACAGCTTCGGCTTCAAGCGTCACAACGCGACAAACCAAGTCATCCAGCCCCAGGCCAGGTCAGACTCGGGAAACAGGAGCTGCGAGCACCTGGCAGCGGGCACCAGCGCGGTGGGAAGGTGGCCTGGAGCGCTCGGCTCCTAAGCCGGCATGCGGACGCATTATGGTATAAATTAAAGAGGGCAGCAGTGGCCCGCTGCTTGCCAAAGCCCACTGAGATTGATCATTTCACCATATGCAAAGGGCTGGCAGCCTTTCACCTGGCAGCAAAAAGCAAGAGGCTTTTCCCTGCTGCTTCTTCCAAAATCGACCTCTTCTTGCGTGAGCGGAAGCCCAGCGCGACGTTGGATAACGGGGCAAGGAGGGGCAGGCAAAGAAGGGGGTGGGGGAGGGCGAACCCCATTCAATTTTGCAAAGACACACTGCAGTTTGTGCTCCAAAGGAAAGAAATGGCGCCGGCAGAGAAAAATGAAAGGTGCTATTCAATGGGGGAAAGGAGAGAGGCAAAGAAGACCAGTATTTTTAGTACTTTTAGAGCACAGTCACTTTAAAAAAAAAAAAAAAAAGCACAGGTATCCAGAGGGGTTTCAGCCCAATTCCGCCCCTGGAACACTGTAGCTCTGCTCTTAGGTAAGTCTCTCCGAGGCTTCCTTCCCTCCTCTCTAAAAGGGAAATCAGAATATCCAAATACCGCTGAAACAGGTAATCATGGGAGCCCTGCGGCCTCGAGAATTTAATAAGCGCTGACTAGAATTGTTACTATCAGACACGGTGATCCAAAAGACATCACTCCGGTGGGATATTAGTTTGCCAGGGCTGTCTGTCACACAGATATTGCATAATGGAGGGTGTAAACAAGAGAAATTTGTCTTCTCAAGACTCTGGAGGTTAGAAGTTCCCCGTCCAGACGCTGGCTGGGTTGCTGACCAGAGGCCTGTCTCTGTGAGCTTGTAGGTGACTCCTCTGCTCTCCCAGTATTCTCGCGGGATCTCATCCTCTTGTGTGGTCTTTCTGTGTGAGTTCACGAAGCGTGGGGGTGCCACAGTGGGGAGGAGTCACCTCCTGTCCTCCCCAGGCCTCCCCAGCAGAGAGACAAAGAGAACGGGGACCACAGACTGATAGTGAATATGGCCCTTTAAATGCAGAGCTGCTAGCTACTCAGTGAACATCTGAAAGGGTCCAGGACTGCATGTCCGCGTGATTGATCATTTACAGAGGTAAAACTTTCCAGCAGAGGCAATTCTCTGGGGGAGATTAACTCAAGGAGATGCTCTGTCTCCCAGGGATATCTATAATGCCTTCCTCTTCCCTCTAGTCTTATATATCAAACAATTAAGTTAAACAATCAAACAATTAAGTCAACTTCTTACCAATTCTTTCAGTTGTTTGGACAAACACAGTAAGAGATAAAGATCTCAAATTCAGTTCTCTGGGCTCTTAGTTTTCTGAGAGCAAGCAAGGTTTTTACCGTAAATCCCAGAATAAGTTCTCAGGCCAGTTCAGCTTGTCCTTCCCCATGCGGGTCCCGTCTCTTAAGTCATAACAACTTGCATCAAGAACCTGCATTTATGCTTTCTACACTGTCCCAATTCGATATTAGGGTGGCTTCACCACTTGCCCCAGATCCATCCCAGTCCCATGATGGGACCTCCCTCTTGGGGCGTTAGGATCTAAAGAAACCGAAGCCTGAATCAAGTAATTATGACAGATGCCCAAGAGTAGATATATTTCAGAATCAATCAACTCCCAAGTATTAGAAGCATAACAATAAGGTTTTTTGTGTTTAAGCAATGAACATTGTTTTACAGTAACTTACGAAAAGGCTATAGGGTAGATAGAAAAGCAAGCAATTCACTACAAATACAAAATCCAGAATTACCAGAAAGTTTTGGCTCATAAGCAGCCAGGACTGACTTGGTGAACTGTGACAATGAGGAATAAAACACAAAGGGAAGATTAAAGATAAACTCAGGGAACTAGGGATGCTTGAAAGAGCATGGTAAACTTCTCTTGGAGAAGGAAAAGGGGCAATTTACTGATGAAGCTAAAACACCTAGGGTTAAAATCCAACATCACTGTGCATGCACAACCCTAAAGGTAGTGGGCCAAATGTCCTACAACGACACCAGACTGCATTGGAGTCCATTCAGCTGTCTCGTTTTAACTTAGCTCCTTAAAGGCCCTATCTCCGAACACACTTTGAGGTACCAGGCATTAGGGACTTATCACTGTGAATTTGGGGAGCTCCATGATTCTGTGCCTAATAACCGGTGGACAAGGAAAACCAACCTATTATAAAAGATGCCTCTGCGGCACTCTCCACTGAGAACAGAAGTGGCTGTAGAACAGCAAGCAAGCGTGGGCAGACGTGTTCTAGTTGCTGTTGTCCTTAACTGTTCTTTTCTGAGTTTCTTCAGCACCGTCTCTGCTCAGGGATATGCTTCAGTAGTTTTCCATGAGCCTCAGGAGGGAGTTGGTCATTTAAAAGGGCTCGGAGCTGTCCATTAGTTGAACAACCCCGACCTCATCTCTCACATGTACTGTTTTTTTGCGGTTACATCAGCCCAACCCCAACTCCTTGCGTCGCTCCTGCGGCAGTCCTGCCCCATCTCCTCTCCTGGCAACGAGCTTGCACTTGAGAACCCAGACTCCACGGCGAGGCCTTCGAGTCTCGACGTGGACACCACCTCTTCTTCAGGAGCCTTTGCTGAGATGAGAAGTTGACGGATAAACCCCATCACGTGGACTCTCCCACCACTAAATTCCCTCTAGCCACAACACTCCCCCTATGGATAACTATAAATCCCACGCTGACCTTGACTTCTCCTTCAAGAGTGCAGCATAGTATTGTCGGTGGGGAGAGGGAAGTTCTGTGTATCAATCAAAATGAGAGAGGGAGAGAGAAAGGGAATGGAACAGGGAGAGAGGCAGAGAGAGGAATTGCTTGGACTAAGTCTTAAGTGCATAAGTAAACATCACTAGAAAGAAAAGTTGCTCAGAGGACAGAGAAAGACAGGAAGCCACTAGCTGCTATCAGGGCCAAGTCGCCCTGCTCTGCAGATGGTGACAGACTGAATCATCTAGGGGATTAAAACCAAAAACTTCAAACTTGGCAGCACCCCTGTTCAAACATCTTCTCTCTCCAAATTCTGATACACTTACATCTGGGCCCAGGTGAGAAAGAATCCATTAGAGATGCTTGAATTCTCAGACCACTCTGGTGACCAATCTCACTATTCTTCGTCAAGTTCTTTGTCGTTAGTTTTCTATGTTAAATGAAATCAGGCTGCGTGGAGATGGATCCCTATTTAAAGAAGTGAGGCTTCTATTTCCCTTCTGTCTTGGTTCCCAACCACAGGATAAAACTGTTTTGGAGCAAGTTAAGCATTGAAACTCGCCACCAGCCATTCCTTCCCAAACCAGAATACATGTCTTGCAGAAGCATCATGAGCTTTGCAGGTAGAATTGCCTCACCCATATCCTACTTCTACAGATATGATTCTAAATTCCCAGAGGACAGAGGCACCTGACTTATCTTTCTGTTCAATTCACTACCTAGCATAAGCACCTGGCTTATCATAATGGTACTCAATAAGTCATTTTGGATGAGTGACTACATATAAATAAACATCCCATTATTTGTATTATATTACACCTGATAATAAGATATGTGAAAGAGTTCTTATCACTACCTCCACACGCAAAAAAAATCGATGAACAATGGGATGACAATGCTACAGTGCTACTTTCACACAGTCCCACTGCAAAAATAACTAAGTGGGGAGGATTTTTTCCGCCATGACCTCCATCTTATGGCTCCCTCCTAACCCCACTTCGGGTTTGGCAGCAGCAGAAGAAATGGCCAACAAGAAGCCAGAAAGCTGTGAAAAGACAGAGTTCATCTAGGGCTACAGTTTGGAGAATGTTTTACCATACTATCTGGACACACTCATGGCTTGAGGTCCCATTCATGATCTGGAAAGCAGACCACAGGTTCAGAGGAGCAATTACTTGCCCCTTTGTCTCCCCGTATCTTTGAGAAATTTTCATGAGCTAGCTCGTAGCATGCCAATATACTAAAGTACCCAACATTTGGGTAAATTATAGATTAGCTACAGCAATTGTTCAGCTTTTAAAAGGAATTTTCCAAATTAAAAAATGTTTTTTTAAAAAAAAATTAGTGCATTTTGTTCAATGTCCTACAATTTTGAAAAATACTTCATAATAGAATGGAAATGGTCTTACGGCATTTTACTCGCATTTGGTCTAATCTTCCTAATTTTTTTTTCCCAGCTGCTCTATCAAAGCAGGACAAATTGTCACCTTGAGAGATGAAGGCAAATAAAAAAGTAATGAAATAACTACAGTTTTTTAAAACCTGTCACTCAGAACTAGAGAAGTTAAATGACATCCCCCACCCCAAAAGTAGGAGGTTTACCTGGGAGGAAGTACTCTCTCTGATTGGCACCATGTCAGAGCTGCTATTATTGAACATCCTAGTGGTGTTAACAGGACTAAGCTTTGGGAGGTGGGGGAGTTAGGAGGGGTCTCTGACCCCCAAGTCTCCAGGTAGCTTTTAAGAGGAAAGTTTATAAGACATAGAGTCAGTCTTAGCTCTGCCATTTGCTGGCTGCTTGACCTTGAAAAAAATAAGAGCATTGTCAGAAAACAATCACAAATTCAAATGGAAAAACATTCTACAAAACAACTGGTCTGGACTCAAAAATGTCAGTATCATGAATATCAAGGAAAAGTCAAGGAACTATCCTAAACGCTAATAAGAAGACCAACAATTAAATACTGTTATGTCCTGGCCAGGGGGATTTGCTCACACACTGGCCAGACCAGATGCGAGGATGCAAACGCAAGGCCCTTTTATTGCTGGCTCGAGCTAGGTCCAGGCCTCATCCAATGCAGTGGGGTCTCGACAAGGGCCCCAACTCAGAATTCTAAGCAGTTTATATAGGGTTTGGTTCCATAACAGCATTTTTTTTCTAGGAACTGGCAATATGCTTCCGATTCTGGTCTCTGTCCAAATGTGACTTCAGGGACCAACATTATGTTTCCAATTCTTGGTCCGGTCCCGTGATTCCACTCCCTGGGCCCTCTCTGCTTGGCTGGGTGTCACTGCCCACGTCCCCTATTCTGGTAGGCAGTTCCCATGGGCTGGTTCATCTGCCCTGGATGATGCTGTTTTCTGAGAAGTCGGGACTTTCTGATGGGGAAGCCGAAACTTAGGCCTGCTGAGCTTCGGTCATAAAGTGGGTCCTGTCATGGCTCCACTCCAGCCTCACAAGACAACAGACCATTCATACATCAGGACTAAATCATCCATCAAGGATATTAGGTCAACTGTCAAAATGGTCATTGTTTGGTTTTTTTGATGTCTTTCTCAGATTCCTACCAGCAGGGAATCCATGAAAGGAAGACTATATGTTAACTTATGTGCTCATCTATCACCAGAATTTCACATGTGTTGAATGATATTCTTTCAGTTTTGCTTGTTTGGGTCACACACCTGCGGTGTTCAGGTGATATTTCCAAGTCAGTGCTCAGGAATTACTCCTGAAAGTGCTCAGGGAACCATATCATAGCACAGACTAACTTGATTCTCATGCACGCAATAAATGCTCTCATCCTACTGAGAGATCTTTCCAGCCCTCAGCGATCTACTTTGAATGGATGGATGCAGCTCTACCAATCTGGTCATTTCCCAAATTATCATTATTTCCAACTCCAGGCTTACTATTTTAAACACCTTCTATAGTTCCTTTCAAACACAGTAGATGGTGGCAGTTGCATTGTAAGGGATCAATAATACAAGAATCTCACACAGTACTCACCTAGCAATAGATTGAAGGGCAAATAAAGAGCTGAAGCCAGTTGTGACTCCAGAGAATCTGTTCGTTCGTTCATGGCACAGACTCCAAGAAGCAGGAACGCTCAGTCTTCCCCTCTGATCCCCTCTCATTAGCATCCTGAAATCAGATGTGTAAGGACTTGACAAGGATTCATTTTCTTCGCTGCTTATCTCTGACACAGTGCCTTCAGCTGCTGTGGGTGATGGGAAGGCTTTTAACCCAGTGAATCAATAGCTGATCCCTGTCCACCGCCATCAGTGGCACGTGGCAGCCTCAGAGGCAGCTCAGGTCTTTAAGGCGTCTTGTTTGTTGCCCTTGAGTCCCAATTTGGCAATTTTCACAACATTAACTTGTCTTTCGGATGGGAGATGAAACCTGGGGTAATCATTTAGGGTGTGACTTATATCAGCAGTAATGGGAGATGCGTTTTTGTCCTTGTTCCAGAAGGGAAAAAAAAAAGTAAGAACAAAGTATTAAGATTTTCTATTAAAGTCCTTGTCGACTAGTTATTCAATCTATCTGTTGAATTCTAGATATTGCTTTCAGAGAGTCTACAGTCCAGCCAGGGGGGAAAAAAAGAGAGACAATAAAAGAAAGGCTGTGGGAAACTAGGGGAAAAGGGCATTTCTGTGGACACCTAAGAGATCTGTAAAAGTTTCCCGGCTCAAAGCAGGAAGGGATTAGTCCCTTCGCAGGAGGGATGATACATTCAATGGCTTGAAGGTCACACAGCACAGCATGTTGGCAGAACTCAAGGAAGATCAAGGTGCATAGAGCATACGTGTAAGCACAGGGCAACAAGAGATGCAACTATAGAATCAGCAAGACGCCTGAGGATTTAGATGCTTCCCCGGGCCAACGGGAAGATGCTATTAATTTTCTATCAGAACAATTTTCAAGTTTACTTCAACTGATGCCAGGGCAATGCTGGCACAGCACAGCTGCCTTGGCTGGAGTCTCGTCAGGAAACAGAAGCGGCGCTAATGATTTTAACAGGGAAGATTTGCTGTTAAAAATTCTCATCCAGAGGTGGAAAAACTGAAGAAGAGCAGAAGGGGATAGGGTGGAAGCATAAAGGTAAAATGACCACAGGAAAAAGGTTCCATCACAAGGTCCGCAGAAGCAAAAGGAAATGATGGTGCTGTCCAATTGCAGACGCTTCCAGGAGGGAGCTACAGAACTCTGGCCAAATCCCTGACAGGCCACTCTGTCTGGCGGGCGCTGATTTCTTTGCTGTTCACAAAGACTCATGCAGAGGACCTGGGATTCTGACTTCCGGGAAAGGCTGAGCAGTGCTGAAGCAATGAAGAGCAGGTTTTGCTGGCTCCAAAAAACACAGTAGAATGAAAAATGGTATGCATGTGTCCTTTTGGTTGTTGTTGCTGTTGTTTGCTTTGTTTTGTTTTTTGGGCCACACCCAGCAATGCTCAGGGCTTACTCCTAGCTCTGGGATCCTCACTCCTAGATGGGCTGTGGGGACCAAATAGGATGCCAGGGTCAAACCCTGGTCAGCTGAATGCAAGGCAAGTGTCCTACCCATTGTACTATTGCTCTGGCCCTATGCACAGGTCCTTTGGAATAAACGTTCGGGTTTTTTTTTTGTACCCCGGGGGTAGATATTCAGAAGTGGAATTGCTGGCTCATATGGCAACTCTTTATTGAGAAATTGCCACAATTTTCCACGGGGATTGAACCAGACAACAGACAACATTCCCACCAGAAGTGGATGGCAATTCCTTTCGCACCACATCCCCACCATCACAGAGTATTTTTTTTTAGTTTGCCTTTTGGGTCACACCTGGCAATACACAGGGGTTACTCCTGGCTCTGCACTCAGGATTCACCCCTGGCGGTGCTCAGGGGACCATATGAGATGCTGGGAATCGAACTTGGGTTGGCCGCATGCAAGGCAAATAACCTACCCGCTGCGCTATCACTCCAGCCCCCATCACAGAGTATTTTTGATACGTGCCCTTCTCCCTGAGCTGGAGCGATAGCACAGCAAGTAGGGCGTTTGCCTTGCACATGGCCGACCCGGGTTCGATTCCTCCGTCCCGCTCAGAGAGCCCTGCAAGCTACCGAGAGTATCCCGCCCACACAGCAGAGCCTGGGAACCTACTCGTGGCGTATTGGGTATGCCAAAAACAGTAACAACAAGTCTCACAATAGAGACGTTACTGGTGCCCACTCAAGCAGATCCATGAACAATGGGACGACAGTGGTACAGTGCTACAGTGCCATTCTCCCTGGCATGAGATGATATCTCTTTGTCATCTTCATTTGGATTCTCCCAATAATAAATGATGCCCAACACTATTTCATGGGCCTTTTGGCCATCCACTTGTCTGGCAACACTGGCGGTGAGATTAGTGCTAGAACATTGTATGCCAAACACTCAACTATGAATAACTTCGTGAATCATGAAAGAAGATTTGCAAAGTTAAAAATTTTTTTAAGTAAAATTATTTAAAAAAAAAATTTTTTAAGAAAAAAAGAAAAACGCACCGGAACGAACGGCTGCTACTAGAGACGAGTGTCAGCGTGAAGCGGCGAAAGTGTTGCTGGGTTTCATTAGCTCGGAGGAGCCACCCTGCTGCCTCCTCCAGCTTCACAGCTTCTCCAGGCTGGTCGCCCACACGGGCAGAGGAAGGTGGTTAGCACCCCGCCAGCCCACAAAGCTGAGCAGAGACAGCAGCTCAGAGACAATGGCTCGGCAACCTGCCCTCACTACCGCACCGGGCCAGAGCAAACTGGGAAGCAAGAGATTTAAACAAACCCCAAGGAGGGGCCATTCAAAGGAGACCATGGGCACCCAAGTGGGCCGGAAGCCTGCCAAAGAATCTGGGTGCTGGGCGACTGGGGACATGTCGCCTTCTCAGCTCTACTGCACCAAAAGGACTCTCCAAGGCCACAGACCACTAGAGTTTGTGCCCCCATGATTGTGTCCCAGGAAGACTGGACCGTCCCCTGTTTTAAACAAAGGCTCTGGTGAAGCCAAACTACTGCAACTTGAAAAAGAAATTTTTACTTAGTCACCGTGAATTCTAAGTGATTTGTGATGGGGTTCCAGGCGTCCAATGTCCCCACACCAATCCTTTCACCAGGATCCACTTTCCTCCACCACTGTCCACAGCTTCCCACCCGCCCACCAGTCTGCGTGCATGACTGGCACTCCTAAAATAAATTTTTGGTCCTGTGGTTTACTATGCTGTTACTGATAAGGTGTTGTGGGGTTTTTTTGTCTGAAATATTTTAATACGTTTCCACAGCTGAGAAGGTTTTGAGCATGACACATCACCACCTTTCAGCGTCCTTTTAACCATTAGTGAATGATCCAGTTTCCTTTGGGGGATCTTCTCCCCTAAGCCTTAGTGATCAGGGGGCCATGCCAACTCATTTAGCATCAGAGCACGTGACACAGGCCCGTGCCAATCAGAGCAGCGCATCCGGCGCCTGCATTTAGACCCAGATGTTCAGGTGGCCCAATCAGACCCAATGAGAGAGGGAGAGAGACTGGTTCTGCCATCGGAAATGTTTTCCCACTAGGAGAAAAGCTGCGGAGACATGTGCAACCACGTGTCAAATGGAGCCCTGGTAACATCATTTGAGCTCCAGGCTGTAAGTGAAGCCAAATCTACCAAAGGAACTTCTCAGTCAATAAGCTAAACAATTCTTCCTGGTGGTGTGGGGAGTGAACCCCCAGTAGTGAGGACCCCAGGGGTGCTCAGGGGGTCACACCTGGTGAAGCCAAGATTTAAACCATTATTGTTGCAGTTTCAGCCACATGCAAGGAAAATGACTTAACCACTATACTCTTGGATACCCTAAAATTCTAATTTTCTTGGATACCCTCAATTTCTAACTTAAGCAATTTGGAATATGGTCTTTCTTGAAATTGCTGGTGGGGAGGGAGAGACACAAAACATAATGATGAAGTACCAGTATCTTGCATCTGCCCCACTCTTGCTCCGTTTAGAGAATAACCTTTCCCTGCCCTCCTCTTAGTCACAGGAGCAGCAGGTAAATGGTGTCACAAATTAGAAAACACTTTGACATTACTAATAAAGAAATATTAATGAATAATATCTCAAAATATCTCAAAAATATATCAAAATATCTCAAAAATATCTCAAAATATCTCAAAAATATCTCAAAATATCTCAAAAATGGAAAAACCCAACATTTAGGGGATCTGAGAAAGAGTAAAGTGGTTAAGGCACTTGCCGGGCATGTGGGTAGCCCCGTTAGATCTTGGCACCACGTGGTCCCCAGAGCATCATGGGAATCGCTCTGAACAGAACCCACGTAATCTGCAACTACCACTGAGTGGTCCAAACATCCACTCTTCCAAAAATAAACAGCGTTAAAAGTTACGACAACTGACTCTAACAAAGATGTAATCGAAAAGTGCATTTATATGCTGTGTGTGGTCATGTAAATGGTATGGCTATTTTGTAAATCTTATTACAATTGTATTAACGATCCAAAACTGCTTATGACCTTTGATCCAGCAATCATACTTTTATATATTAATTTTTTAAGCTAAGAAAATAATTGCATGGATCATTATCTTCTTTGACCCTCCTATTCTAGCCCTAGTTCATCAATGTCCTTTTTACTAATTACTAAAACTGTACACCAGATGCTACAAAAGCAGAATATAGTGTTCCACCCATTTTCAGGAAGCTGAGTTCTATTTCTAAGTATACTAATGAAGCCTGAGTAACATTTTTTGGTAATTTATATTGATCTCATCACATCTTTTGTGGCCATTAACTGTTACTTAAATTTTGGATTATGAGTTTTTGGATAATTATAGCTCATTTCTCCTGCAAGACTTGCAGCTCCTCTTAAAAAGAAATAATGAACTTGCCTTGATAACCACCTGATAACATTCCAGTCAACAAATAAGTATTGTTCTTGCATAATAGTAGTAGAATAGTTTCAACCTACTTTCAACACCCTTGTCCAGAGTGATCATTTCCAACTATTATACCTATTTGAGTATTGAAAGTAGGTAAAGAGATATACATGATAACCTTTCACTACCTATATTGCAAACCATAATGCCCAAAAGAAAAGAGAGAAAGAGGGAAAGAGAAGAGAAAGAGAAGAAAAGTGCCTGCCATAGAGGCAGGTGGGGGAGGGAGTGAAATTGGAGGCATTGGTGGTGAAAAAGGTACACTGGTGAAGGGATAGATGTCGGAACATTGTATGACTGATACCCAATCACAAACAACCTTGTAACTGTGTATCTCACTGTGATTCAATTTATAAAAATAATTTAAAAATAGTAGTAGAATAGCTGTATATAGGTTAGATTATATGATAAGAAGTGGAACAGTATACAATAGTTTAGTAGAGGCACAGTGATGACAGATAATAAGACTATGATAAATGTCGTCTCAGGAGCATTGGCACTTGAATGGAAAACAGCACCAAGGCTCACCTCAAACAAATCAATCATAATTGCACAGAATTCCAGGCAGCTTCAAAAAATTTATGTCATCCAGTTTTTCATCTTCTTATAATATTAATGCAAAGACAATCAATGATTACCTGCATTCACTTTTTCCTTTCTGTCACTCAAGCATGAGTAAACTATGAGCTACCTCTGCAGCATCTCCGTGGAGTTGAGTCTTTGCATACTACATGTTGCTTCAAAACTCTTTGCCTTGAACATGCTCTTCCTTCTACCCACCTACAGATGCAGCTTTCAAGTCCTCAACCTAAGCAAGACCTCAGGCTGCATTCTTTTAAGGCCTCTCCTTTCCTGATAAATACTAATACTGCTGAATGCACTTACTGTCAGTGATGACAATATCTTGTGATCCCCAGTTACATATGTGCCTAGCTAATGTCTACATAATACTTGAGATTCTCAATCCACTCATCTTCACTAGAGTGCAAAAATATGGTATTCTCAATAAATGCTTATTGAATCAATTAGTGAATTACTCTTCAAAGAACTGCACCCAATGTTTTGGAGTAAGAAATGATAGTTTAAAATGATACCTATATTTTTACTCAATACAAGTTCTCCAAACTTATCTATACACATGCACACACATGCATAGGTGCATGCACTTACATAAACCTCAGGTGTAACCAGACTGTGTGTTTGCAAATATTGGAAAAGGAAATACTTGACCAGTTGGAGCCCTTCTCCCAAAATAGCACCATGCATCAATCGAGGAGTTTGAGCTGACAGACAGTTCAAGAGGTAAAAATGCTCGGTGTTTTTACCCAAGGGATGACACTTTGTCTAATGATGCTAATTTTGCAATATAAACACTTTACATTACAAAATATCATCAAAAGAAATGCCTGTCGGATCAACAATTACATATGGGAAAATAAAGAGAAATTAATTTCTGCAAGAGTGAGTTTGAATTATTTCAAAAGACAAGTGTTTTTAAAAATATGACATAGATTAATTAACTCTGTGTCTTCATAAAGCAAGATCTTTCATTTGGCTCAAAATAGACTTCAGTTTTCCTGTTAAGTATACAAATTTCTTTACTCAGTCTTTACCTAAATTTTGATTCTGAATTTCTTTTTATTTATAGCTCTTCCCACAATCACATATTAATATATTGCACAAAAAACTTGTAAAAGTTCTCAAATATTAGCAATGATTATCTCAAAGAAAATGGGTTACTTTTAAGACTTTTTTTGGTGTTCCTATTTTACTTTTCTAGAATGAAGATGCTTTTTTCATGTTAAAGTTGACCAATTTTGAGCTGGGGTTTGGGGCCACACTCATCATTGCTCGTGTGATGCCAGGGATGGAACTGGGACTGGCCTCATGCAAAACAAGTGTTTTATCCCCTGTTCTCTCCAACGAAAAACTTGATAATGTTCCATGAGGTTAATTTTCTTAAATGCTTTAACTTTATATTTTATTAATAACATATCATTAACTACAGAACTACATTATAAATTTTATGTATTAACAAGTGTTGACTGTACTCTATATTTAGCTGAATAAAATAAATATTTATTTTACAAGTAAAATCATTTCATTATTTTATACTCACTATCATTTTATTCTATTCATAACCATTTTAAGGACATATAATATATGGCTATAATATAAGCTATATCTGCAAATTTTACTTGACATTAAGTCAAATCTTTTGTAATTAAAGAATCTGAAGTCCATGTTAAAAGTATGACTATAGCTTTGTTTTGTTACTTACTGTTTTATTTTCTGGTATTAGTTATCCCTGTATGGCCTTTAGAAATATCATCCCTTCACTCAGGAAATATTTGATGTGACTACTTCATAAAAAGAATATAGAAAAATCCTTGCCCTCTTACCTCCCAGTGACAGAAGATGGATAAAAACAAAACATACAAGTAAATAAGTATCATTCTAGAACATAATAATTAGGTCTGAAAATAACAAATCAGAGTGACAATGTCTGGGCATAGAAGTAGGACAAATAGAACATTGCATTTTTTAAAAATTGGGGACACTCTTGCCACGTATGCATTCTGATACTTTGAACCTCTCCCAAACCAGGGCAACTAAAGTTAAATGGTGCAGATATCTACTAAGACTCGGTGTTAAGACTCTGAATGCCAGAACTGAGAAAAAGTTATTACAAAGGCATAAAATATTCATCCCATCATTCTATACAGAATTATTGAGCACTTAGTCTGTGCACGCAGGGATGAGTGCTTAAAGGCAGTTATGGTTCCTGCCACGCTTTAGAAAGTATATGATCTTAGGTGCAGACAATGCTATTCATCCTTTACAAGTTCCCTGCCCTTGCTCTTAACCATTATCTAAAAGCTAGTTTGAAAAGACATATGCACAACACATGTTCATTGTAGCACTCAGTACAATAGCCAGAAGATGAAAAGAGTTCAGATGGACATTGACATCTGGATGAAGAAATGGTGACATAGATACATAAAGTAATACTATGAAGCTATGAGAAAATATGAACTCCTGTACTTTGCTTTTTCTTGGATAGAACTAAACGGTATCAAGTCAAGTGAGTACGTCAGAGGGAGAAGGACAAATACTGATGATGGCACTCTCATGCTGTGTCGAGAGAAAGAAAGAGGATAAACAATATAAATTGCTAACAAACCCTTGACTCTGAATTACAAAACTGCAAATATCAAGCAAGGTGGGGATCTGGGGTGGGAGGATATATGGAGGTGAACTCACTATAACATTAGGACATTGGTGGAGGGTCTTGGGTACGCTGATGGTGATAACTGTATACTGATGCCATAAACACTTTATTGTAACCATGTAAGACAAACTTTAATATCTCTAAATATTTAGTGTGCACACCAAAATGTATCACTGTATCACTATACCACTGCCATTCCATTGTTCATCAATTTTCTCGAGTGGGCGCCAGTAATGTCTCCATTTGTCCCAGCCCTAAGATTTTAGCAGCCTCTCCTTACTTGTTTTTCCCAATGATTGGAGGCTCTTTTCAGGGTCAGGGGAATGAGATCTGTTATTGTTACTATATTTGGCATATCGAATATGCCATGAGGAGCTTGCCAGGCTCTTCCGTGTGGGCGGGATACTCTCGGTAGCTTGCCGGGCTCTCTGAGAGGCATATATATATATATATATATATATATATATATATACATATATATATTTCTCATTATGATGCTGTGTCGTGTGGCTGCCTTGTGGCCACATGATCCAGGAATATGTTCATTCATGCATGAGTCTCGCCCTGAGCGTGTGGAAAGTGGCCTGGAACGTGGCGGCGGTGGGGTAGCAAAGCTTGGCTGCTTGGGCTGAGTCCCTTGGGGCAGGGAGGGCTCTCACCCGCCCCCATTTGGGCACCTCTGGTGCGGAGTCCGGTGGCATGGTTATGGGGGCCTCATTTTATGCTCCCTTCCGAGAGGAGCAGCCATGAGCTCTGGAGGGTGGCCGATGAGGAGATTATCTGGCGCCAGCAGGAGGTGGTTTCTGGGTGTGACCCCTGGATTGCCAGATACTGGGGGAAGCAGACAGAGGACCTTTGCTCCCAGGTCCCGTTGAACCCAGAGTCCAAGATCACAAAGTTCCGCATTGCCTGGGTTCCGTGGGACTTCGCTTATATGTGAGGCTTGCTCTGAGCATGTGCAAAGAGTTCTGGAGGGTGTCCAAATGTACAGTATAATAAAAATATCTTAATTTTTTATAATTTATTGATTTTTTAATTAGTGAGTCACAGTGAGGGTACAGTTACAGATTCACACATTTTCGTGCTTGTTTTACCCCCATGCAATGTTCGAGAGCCCATCCCTCCACCAGTGTCCATTCTCCACTACTTATGAACCCAGTATCCCTCCCACCCCCCTAATCCCATCCCCCACCACCCCACTCCGCCTCTGTGGCAGAGCATTCCAATTTGTTCTCTCTCTCTCCTTTTGGGTGTCGTGGTTTACAATAGGGGTACTGAGTGGCCATCATGTACAGTCTCTAGTCTACTGGAGATGCACCCTGAAAAATATCTTAATTTTTTTACTAAAGTAAAAGCTAGCTGGAAGATTCAGGAGAACTGTCATGATTGCAGTCTAATTTAGTTTAGTATGATTTGGGGGTCACACCTAGAGATTTTGGGGATTGCTGCTGTCTCTGCTATCACTCCTGGTGGGCTGGGGGAGCCACGTGGGACGCTGAGGTTAGAACTAGGATTGGCTCCACAGGCAAGCGCCCTACTGGCTGCACTGTCTCTTCAGCCCCTGCACTCTAACTCTGGGTCAGAAAAGCCTGCTGGGAGTGGTGATGCCTGCTTAGACAGTTTGGGTCTACAGTGCATTGGGATATGCAGACTGTGCCTTTAAGCGTTGATGCATTCAGTGCTTGAGGAGAATTATGAGAAGACATTCTGTGACATTTGAAGCTCCTTTGAGTTCACTTGCCTATTACCTGATACTCCCAAATAAAATCACTAAAAATTTGCAACCTCCCCACATCAAAGGAGGTTGTGAGACCCCATGATTCTCCTGGTGCCCTTCAAATATTAAAAGAAAAATATATCATTTTACAGAATATATGTGTATGTGTAGTTTGGAAGGCAATAGGAAATATAAATCCAAGACCCTGGATATTATTAAATAAAAAAGTGCAGTCACCTTGAGGCGGGCTCAGGAAGAACTGGAGGCAGGTGGGGAGAGGCGGTGGGCAGGTCGGCAGAGAGAAGGTGCCACCTGGGCTCAACCAGACTGAGCCTCCAACCCCAGAGACGCTGCGCTCAGAGGGGAGAGTACTAGGGCCAGGCGGGTAATGCAGGAGTTCGGTCCTGGCCTTGCATGCAGCTGAGCCCTGTGTGCTAATCCCCAGCACCACATCTGGTGCTATGAGCACTGCCAGGTGACAGTCCGGAACACAGAGCCAGGAACAGACGCTGCACATCACCAGCTGTGGCTCCCACACCCAACAACACCCCCCCCCAACATAAAGAAAACTGAGAACCTTTGAGACAATTACAATTACTGTTCTCTTCCACCATATCACAATTTTAAAAATTGAAGAAACAAAGACACCATTAAAATGTGGCAGAGTCCAAATCTCGGCTCGGCCTCTGGTGAGAGTGAGGTACCATGGACCTTTACGCCGTATCATACCACAACGTCTTCCACCTGAAAAACACCCCTCAGTTTAACAATGACATTCCAGAAAACTTCCCAGGCTCACTTGGTAGAGAATTTGACCACATAAAAATCTTATTACGGGACTGGAGCGATAGCACAGCGGGTAGGGCATTTGCCTTGCATGTGGTTGACCCGGGTTCGATTCCCAGCATCCCATATGGTCCCCTGAGTACCACCAGGAGTAATTCCTGAGTGCATGAGCCAGGAGTAACCCCTGTGCATCACCGGGTGTGACCCAAAAAGCAAAAAAAAAAAAAATCTTATTACTTTAGAAAAAAATACACATTGTAGTTTATCAGAAGATACTGAATGAGGTCTTATGATATGACCATGAACATTATTATTAACTTCAAAGGAAAATTCTATTTTTTAAGACTTCAAGTCTTAAATGGATATCAACTGAACAGAGAGGCTGGAGAGAGATTTGAATATAAATCCCTGTCTCAACACACAGCTGTTGTTAACATGTGACAACCATGCCATCAAGAGATCATGGATGTAATGTCTCAGAATCAAGAAATAATCCATAAATCATGACCATTTTTAATTGTGAACACCACAATTTCTATCATTTGGGAGAGAATAAAGTTGAGAGAATAAAAAGTAATACATCCCAAAATTTTAAGAATACCTTAATTTATACTCTAACTTATAGATCACTGAAAAGGTTTTTAGTATTTATTCACCCTCCCCCTGCAAACAATTAGAAAAATAATGCTTCATATGAGAGTGAACTAACAAATTTATAGTAATCTGACTACACTATTCAAAGACCACAGATGTGCAGAAAGCAGCCCTCAAAGGCAGTGATAATACAGAGCACCCATAAAGGGAATGCCCTGCCACAGAAGTGGGTTGGGGTCGTAGGGGATGGGGTGGGGGTGGTGGGAGGGATATTGGGAACATTGGTGGAGAAGAATGGGAACATAAGTTTGTAACTGTACCTCACGGTGATTGACTAATAAAAAATTTAAAAAAAAAAGAATGTGATAGTTAAAAAAAAATACAGAGCACCTATGTCTGTGGCTGGTGAAGCAGGCAGGGCAGAGAATCAGGACACCCAAATAAATTCAGATGACTATAAAGAAACTATTATTATTTATTTATTTCTATCAGATAGGGCACTCAGTCTCTTTCCCTAGGAGAAACCAAGTCCCCCTAACTTGATGCACTCTTGGCAGAACGTACTTTCAAAAATTTTTTGTATCATGAATGAAGGGAGAAGAGTAGAAAGAAATCCTGACATTCGGTCTCACGTAATATGACAATACTAAGAATTGTGAGACAACAAGCTTGCATAATGTGAAGACAAAAGGGAAAGCAATTCAATGACATCGAGTTCCTTGCACTCAAAGAACTAAGAAACTTATTCCTGAAGTAAATCTACCTCCAGCCGACTTCAATATCAATTGCAGACTTGAGTTAATACGCAAGCCTAAACCAAAAAGTCACAGAAAGAAATTGTCTCAATAATTTTTTTCAACCAAAACTTTCACTACCTTCAGAGTGCCCCAAATGAAAGTTTTTAAGTCCAAAAAAACAGCAATTTCCATATTTCCATAGTCTCCAGAACTCATAAGGTAGACCATAGTAGATAAAGAATTTAGAGAGCACAATGGCATATAATGATTTCCCTTTCTATCTAAAGATAGCAAATACTTCCAAGTAAAATCACTTCATTACTCCTCTCAGCCCTGACAAATATGCCCAAATGCCATGTAAGCAAATCTGAACCAAAATTGGGAGGTGGATTTCTTCTACTTATCTGTGTAGCACCCATTGGCCATCATGTAACAAGTGTGTTAGGCCTTTGAAAAGCCAATTAAATGATTAAACAAATATAATCTACTTAAAGCAGATTAATAACACTGCTTGTAACTCATGGTAATTTTTAATACAAATCTTCTACAACCCAGGCAAAAGAACTTCAGCAAACACTCACAGAGCTTGTTAGGCTAGAGAGATTGTACAATGTGTAGGCAGACTTTGCACACAGTTGATGTGGGTTTGATCCCTGGCATCCCATATAGTCCCCTGAGCCACTGGTAAGCCCTGAGAATTTTTAGGTGTGGCCCCCAAACAAACAAATGAAAAAATATCAACCCCAAAATTAGCTCGTTGAGTCACAGCTCAGACATTACCACCAAGGACCCTTGTCATTTGTCTCCTGTCTCCTCTTCTGTCCACCCCTGAACTCTACCTGTCGATGTGCTTCTCCACTGGACTGTGGTTGACACGCCCCACACAGGTACAGAACAGGAGGAAATTTACTCTCATGAAAACACAGTGCCAGCTTCTGTGTGCGACCTCCCCACTCTTATCCTTAATGATCCAAGGAAAGACAATGTCAGGTTTGGTAATATACAGTCCACTTCCCCGGGATCTTTTTCGTCGTCCTGAAATAGAGCATTTGACTAGACCCACATTAACAGCTGTGATCAGAAGGAGTAATGCACAGGTTGGTGATGGTCAGCCACAGCCTTGCTGCTGAATTAGGTGTGGGATCTACACCCCCCAGCCCACACAGAAGTGGACTATGTTCATTCAGCAGTTCGAGGAAAAAAGGAAAGGAGACAGGAATGGTTGGAATGATGACAAATCCCACCATCCTCCATCCCCCATTGTTCTCCACACCTGGGCTTTCTCTTGATAAATTTTTCAAGCAAGCCTTCAGATTCCAGGACCCCTTAAATGCTACATTTTATAGAAACCACATGGCACATTTTATTCATTGAACTGAAGAGAAAAACAAAATCCACAAAATCATGGCATCTTTTATTCAACAGCTGTACCATCATCAGAGTTCTGGTACCTGGGGTGTCTCTTCCGTTGGCTCAAGAGCAGACTCCATGGCTGCAAAACCCCCCGATGAAATAGGTCACAGCAGTTTCTAGATTCGTGTTCACTGGACTGTAACCACTGCTAATCGAGCTTGGAGATGCAGTTGCTGGCGTCAGACACAAGATGTGAGACAAATGCTGGGCTAAGTGATGAATGCCAAAGCCAGATTGTCATGTGGATCGTTTTCACTCAATTTCCCTTGGTTGATGGCTCAAAACCCTCTGAGCAAAACAGTCAACCAGGAAAAAAAAAAAAGCTCCAAACCTGTGTCTGTGTCTGTCCATCCAGCCCCCAGCTGTGGCCTTAAAACCAAGTAGACTCTGGGAATCTCCTACTTTCAATGAAATTTTAAGCATGAAAGGGGGAGAAAATGAGTAGAAGATGACCAGTGGCCCAGAGGAGGATGTTGCCATGGTTGCATCCACAGCCCCTTCAGTCCGTGGGTGGCAACCGCCAGAAGACAGCCCAGGATCATTGTCTGCGTGGGCTCTCACTGGACAAGCCACTCCACTGCTTGGGTAATAGACTTGAGGTCTCTAAGACTCAGTCTTGCTCTCTGTAAAATTGGAGAACAAACTGATACCAATCACTTGAAATGCCTGTCAATTCACAATGACCCCTCCAACCTGTCCCCACTGTGATCGAAGACTTTTGTACTATATAGTCATCAGGTAGTGACTTTTATCACTCTATGGGCTGGAGCATGTAGTGCAGCGGGTAGGGTGTTGCCTTGCATGCAGCCGACGCGTTTGATTCCTCCGCCCCTCTCTGAGAGCCCGCCAAGCTAAGGAGAGTATCTCGCCCACACGGCAGAGCCTGGTAAGCTACCCATGGCATATTTGACATGCCAAAGAAGAGTAACAAGTCTCACAATGGAGACGTTACTGGTGCCTGCTTGAGTGAATCGATGAGCAATGGTCATAGAGAGTTGAACCAAGATAACCATCGAATCACTCTATGGTCATTGTGATTTGGACCAAAACAACCATCGGATCAACTCTGGGTCACTGCATTCCCCTCCCTGCCACTGCACCTCCACTGTGTTCCCAAGGGAACAGCCAGCTTTCTTGAAGGAGGAATGTGGATAACAAGGTTCTCTGGATTGGTCAACCCGCTTCCTCCCACCACAGTGGGCATTCATGGAACCTAGAGGAGGTGAGAGTCTGGCTGTGTCCATCTGTCTCGCTCCCGTCATAAAGAGGGCTGGATGGAAAACTTCCTATTCTTTTGTTTGTTCTGTTTTAGGGCCAGATCTGGAGATGCTCGAGGGTTACTCCTGGCATTGCACTCAGGAATCACCCCGGCAATGCTCAGAGGAACACATGGGGTGTTGGGGAATCAAATCCAGGTCAGCCATGTGCAAGACGAGCAACCTACCCACTTGTACTCTCCGGTCCCAAACCCACATTCTTGAACCAATCCCTGTATCCTCTTTTCTTGCTGAAGAGACACACGGTGGTTTCTGTGACTGGTAAGCCACGAGCGTTCCAAGAGTAGTTTATAAACTCATACCGTTCAGCTTACTGAACTTTCCCAATCCCGAAAATAACCTACCACATAGTATCACCTACTCCATAAAGTCTTAAAGAACATTCCAGCGGGTGAAACAGGAAGGCTAGGGTAGTAACCATGGGGGGCAGTCAACAGGCCCATTCACGAAGGGTCACTGTAAAACAAGCACTTGGCTTATTGCTTTTGTCATAAAACCTAAGGAAGCAAAGTAGCATAACCTAAAGTTGTTGGACTGCTTGTTTTGAGTCACACCCAGAGGTGCTCAGGGGATACTCATGGCACAGTGCTCATCAGACCATGTGGTGCTGGAAGTAAACCAAATCTCGCAGCATACAAATCATATGTCCTGGCCCTTCAAACCATCTTTCCATTCCAAAGCCTCAGGAGATATCTTTCTCATTAAGCAGATCAAATTGCCAAGACATATTATTTATAGGACGGGCTGACAAACTGTAAAGGGCCTGATAGTAAATACTTTAAGCCTTTCAGGGCCAGACAATCTGCCACGACTATTCTTCCTAGTATTGCATCAAATAAGCCACGGTTGAAAAGTGTGCAAAGAAATGGGAGTGGCTGTATTCTATTAAGTGTTAGACTTATTGATGTCAACTTCATCTAAATTCGCATGTTGCAAAATAAAATTATTCTTCTGATAGTCTCAAACACCAAAAAATATAAGATGTCCCATGAGACCCATGGTTTGGCCCCTGGCTGGTAATTAGCAAATAAATGCGTGATATTTTGCATGATCAGTTAGCATATCAAATGTTACCCCAGGAAATCAGAGGCATGCTTTAGGGGTATCTCTGAAGAATTCTGTAATTCTAGGGATATGAGAAGTGGGGAGAAGGGCCTGCAGCTCCCCTCAAAGAGATTTCACACTAGATCACCCCTACTGGTGTGATTGGAAATCTCCACTACAGTAGGAAAAAATAATCAAGAAAGAAAATGATGGATTCTATTCCTTTTATCAGCTATGTGGTCTTAAAAAAGTCACTTAACATCTCTGAGCCACAATATCAACATCAAAAAAGGAGAGTGATGATTTTTAGATCATTTCTCAGGTCACTCCTGGCTCTAATGCAATTTTCGTTCATCATTTTAATTACCGTCCATTTTTTTCTTTCTCTTTTGTGTTTCTTTTTTCTGATTCCTTCTAATTTCCATACAATGACCATGCATTTTTTTAAAGAGGAAGATTACTGGGATCATTGGTGGAGGTGAATGGGCACTGGTGGAGGGATGGGTAAACGATCACTGTATGAGTGAAATGCAAACATAAAAGTTCATAAGTTTGTAACTGTACATCACAGTGATTCTCTAATAAAATTTTTTTAAAAAAATAGGAAGATTTCTTTTCAAAGACATATAAATTAAATTAAACAAAAAAAAATCCCTCCCAAGTATTCTCTGCATTTGCATGGTTTTGAACAAAAGCTAGAAGAGATGTTTTCCACGTTCTCTCCTGGGGAGAACAGAATTTAAAGTCATGCTGTAGGGAGAGAGCCGAAGCCTTCAAAAGCAAGTAATGCTTAATCTGTTCTATTTCTGAAGCACAAAATAAAACCAAACAAAAAAGGAAAATAAGCTAGCGCTTGGCTGGTGCCAAGTTTCCTCATGCATAAATAGAGAGCCATCCAGAAAAACAGCCTTCTCAGTCGGGTGGGACAAATCCTCCTGTGCTTTTGTGGAAAATTCCCCAGCACACTGGCATCAAGGACATGGCGAGAGCTGCCTCCACATGTGGCCAGTAAAGCCCACAAAGGTGGTGAGATGCTAGGGGCTCTGCTGGAAAAAGTGCAGGGGGACAAAAGGGACCCGCCCCCATCGATGCACGGGCCTGTCTGATGATGAAAGACCACCCAGAGCACAGCCAGTGGAAAGGGACTGGCTCTCGATGCCCAGTCTCAGTTCCTTTGTGCTTTGTCATTTTGATATGCGGGGAGAGCATCCACCCAGGCACCAAGCACCAGGATGGTGTGAGTGCTGGACAGGTGTTTCAGTCCAGTCAGCATTTCCAGGGTCCTAGAACTCAAAGGCTTTCATGGGGCGGTTGGGGGTGGGGGGAGACACGCCAAGTAAAAATGACAAATGAGAAACTGTATCACAGATTAAAAGCCTATTGTTCTTAAGATACTCTTAAAGGAAGTAAAATTTCTTAATAAAAAAAATCTATTATCCCTACAATACTCTTAAAGGGATAAAATTTCTTAAAGGGGAAACAAATGACCATAAACCATGGGTTAGCTAGAACACAGAACACTGGTAAGAGGAAGATGGGCAGTTACAGGGCTAGTCGGAGATAGCACAGCGAAATCATTAGCAAGTCCTGTTATAAGAATATGGGGGGCCAGAGAGAGAGACTGAACAAACTGTTAAACTTAGTGACTGACTAAGTAACATTGAATTTCTTATTTGTGATAACTTTATAATTTTTCTAACTTGATATTCAGAATCACTGTATCACTGTCGTCCCATTGCTCATCGATTTGCTCTAGCAGGTGCCAGTAACGTCTCCATGCATCACTGTCATGTTCAGGGTCACGGGATGAGGCCCAACATTGTTACTGTTTTGGGCATATTATATATGCCACAGGTAGCTTGCCAGGCTCTGCCGTATGAGATTCTGCATCGCTCGGAAGAGAGTGATATTCAGAATAGGTTTTTAAACGTAGATTTCTGATGGACATCTGTTGATGAAAGAATGGGGGAAAGTATTCTGATTGCCTAAAAGATGCAACCCTTTATATGTGAAAGTGATTTTTGTAACACAACAATCCACACCACTGCCCCCACCACTACCACCAAAAAGCCCCACATCAGGAATCATAATACAAAGAGGCACAAGCTAAGAACAGGAAATGTAACTGGCCTCACATTCTGGGGAGAGGGCAGCTCAGATAGAGAAGGGAGCACCAAGTAAAATGTGGTTGGAGGCCACGTGGAGGAAGGGTGATGCATGCTGAATGTAGACTAGAGACTGAACACAATGGCCACTCAACACCTTTATTGCAAACCACAATACCTAATTAGAGAGAGAGAACAAAAGGGAATACCCTGCCACAGTGGCAGGGTGGAGTGGAGGGAGGTGAGACTGGGGGGTTGGGAGGGATGCTGGGTTTATTTGTGGTGGAGAATGGGCACTGGTGAAGGGATGGGTTCTCGAACTTTGTATGAGGGAAACATGAGCACAAAAATGTATAAATCTGTAACTGTACCCTCAATGTGACTCACTAATAAATAAATTTAAAAAAAAATAAAGATACTCAGGGGCTGGAGTGATAGCACAGCAGGGAGGGCGTTTGCCTTGCATGTGGTCAACTGGGGTTTGATTCCCAGCATCCCATATGGCCCCCTGAGCACCGCCAGGAGTAATTCCTGAGCCAGGAGTAACCCCTTTGCATCACTGGGTGTGAAAAAAAAGGGGGGGAAAAAAGATACTCTACATTTAAGGTATTCAGAATCATTAGGAGTTATATAAAGGCCAATTTCCAAGACAACAAATTACCACTTAAACCTATTTACTCAAAAAATAGAATTCTAAATAATTCTAAGAATTGCCTGAATGCGGAAATTGAGCAACGATACTTTGCTAACAACTACTGATCCAGCACAGATCTGGGGAGAGGGCCTCAGATTCTGGGGAGAGGGCAGCTCAGATAGAGAAGGGAGCACCAAGTAAAATGTGGTTGGAGGCCACGTGGAGGAAGGGTGACAGATTATTGTGGACAATAATCTGGCATTACTTCACAAAATATGTACACTGCTAGAGAAATATTCACTGAGAAATGAATTAAGCTGAAACATTCTCTGAAAACTCTGATATCACAATTATGAATAAAATGAGTGGATAATCAAGGTGACCAACGATATCAGGAGACTGGTGGTCTCACTTGGGGTCCCCTCTTAACTGAGTACAATTTTAGCTCATCAGAGCAATGGTTTCCATTTGAAACCTGACTCTTATTCCACACATCACCAGGTACCTCTCATCATAGCCTCTGATGTCTGTGAAATGTAACACAGAGATTATTTTAAAATAAAATAAGATGCAAATTAGACTCCAGGCAGGTTCCTCTGCAATTGCTGCCTAACTGGCTCTTGTTAAAGTGGTTTCATTAGATCCCACAATTCCTTTCCTTCCTGCAGTATCTGTTGCTATATTGTTGGCACCCATATTTATTTACTAGTTAAAAATCCTCCAAATCTTAAGCACTTTGGCTTTCACTTTATGTTTTATTGTTATTATTATACTTCAGGTAATACGGTTACAATATTGTTGATGTTTATGGTTTTGAGATACAAAGTTAATGTACCCTTCAGCCTCATCCCCCCACAACTAGAAGCTTCACCACTATTCTTGATACTTCTAATCCACCTCTTGTCTCTCCATGCCCAAAGGTTTGGTCATCTGTTTCTTTTAATCCAAGACCAGTGGTGTGTCATTGTTTAGTGCTGTCTATTCCCTTTGCTTTGTTTCTCTAAATGCCATCAGTGAGGTCATCCAGTACTTGTCTTTCTCCCAAGTTTCACTTAACATGTTGCCCCCCAGTTTCATCCATGTTGTAGCAAACTGCAATATTTCCTATTTTCTAACAGCTTACTTGGTAGTCCATTGCCCGTGCATGCACGCACACATGCAGACATACACATTACAATTTCTTATCCGTTCCTCTGTCATTGAATATTTGGGTTGTTTCCATACCCTGGCATAGTGTTGTACTTTGTGTTGTACTTAGTGTTGTAGTGTTGTCATAAATGTAGCAATGCATCTCTTTCCAAATTAATGTTTTCATGTATAGATAGTAGATGCCAAGAAGTGGAATCACCAGATTATATAGAAGCATAGTAATTTTTTTATAAATCTCCATATGAAAAACATCTCCATCTCTTTCTCCCAGAGACCAAACCAGACAATATTCCAGTCATCAGTGAATGAGGTTTGTTTCCATTCTTTTCCATATATTCCGTTCTCACTCATCACTTTGATTTGCATTTCCCTGATAACTAATGATGAGGACCACTTTTTTACATCCTACTGACTACCTGAATATCAGGAAAGTGTCTATTCATCTTCTCTCCCTGCTTTTTGATGGGGTTATTGGGTTTTTTGTTGTTGGGGATTTGTGAGTGCTTTGTTATCACCTGACGCATGAGGTCTAAACATTTTTCCCATTTAGTAAGGTGTCTTTCCATTTTTAACTTGAGAGTTGGTGGTATTGTTTGTTTGTTTTGCTTAATGTTTTTGCTATGCAAAAGCTTTTTAAATTTGATAAAATTGCATTTGCTTATTTTTGTCTTTTTTTTATCTTGGCCAACAGAGTCAAGTCATTGAAGACACCTCAAGGCTCATATAGTCGAGAGTACTGCCTTAGTTTTCCGCAACATGTTTTATGGATTCTAGCCTAATCTTGAGGTCTTTAAACCACTTGAATTAGCTTTGGTGAGTTGTGCGAAATATGGATCATTTCATTTTCTTACGTGTGACTATCCAGCTTTCCAATACCATCTGTTGAAGAGGTTTTCTGTGCTCTACTTATAATACCTGACTCTTTTGTTATAGACTAACTGCCCATAGATTTGTATGTTTGTCCTTAGGGTCTCAATACTATAAACCTCTCTGTTAGATGAAATGGACCAATTCCTCAAAAAATACAAACTACCATGACTCACCACTATAAGACAAAATTTGAATAGCTTTGCAACTACTAAAAAAAATAAGTTTTCTTCTTAAAAATCTACCCCAAAGAGAAATTTTCAGGCTTAGCTGACTTGACTGGAAAAGCCTAGCAAACATTTAAAGAATTCACGTCTGTTCAACACAATCTCTTCTAGAGATTGCTAAATATTTACTACTTGTCAGGCATTGTTCTTGCCTGACATGTAGTAAATATTTAGTAAATAATTGTAGTAAATAATTGTTCTTGTCTTGAACTCTTGCCTTGGATTTCATGTCTTTACCTCATTTAAGTCTTTTTAAAACCCTACAAAATACACACTATTATTACTCTTGGGGGCAGAAAGAAAATGAAGCCCAGAGGGGTTATGTAAATAGTGAAGACATGGCACAACCAGGATTCCAAGCTTAGTCTTCTAGGTTATATTTGAGTTTAATCAGATGCCAGATTGCTTCTTTTTTAATCTTGATTTATCATCAAATTTATTGTTAAATTTACCTCCTGTGAAGAGAAATTCAAACTTGACCAGAATATCCTATTTCAAAAACCAAAAAACGGGGAACTACCAAAGTTGTCATTCTCCATAAAAATGTTTATTTTAATAAAAGTAAAGGTTATTCCTGCTGGCAACTGGCATACAATTTCCATCTCGATGACAGTTAAAGTATATCTGAGAGAATAAATCAGGAAAGAGGTTGTTATTGGAAATAGTACGAGCTTGAATATTACAGAACCAGCCGCACCACTATAATTAGAAGAATCAAAACACTACTTCATTAATTTTTTCCTTCTGTTATTTTACTCATCAAGATTAATTATACCCCTTCCTACTGACTTTACTAAGTACCCTGGAAAAACACAGGCTGGTTAGAGAGCTGTGTTTTAGAGGTATCTGAATTGTCTCCCTCTGGGGGTTGGGGGGGTGGAAATGACACGTTAAAAGCATTCTACTAACAAATAAAAATTTTCTGACTAAGAGCTTTCTCTGAACAATAGAGGGAGCGTGGCTGCCCACCCAGACCAATGGCAGAGGGAAAACTTCTATTTTAGTGTTCCATAAATGCTCTCCGGGTATGTGTGCTTCCTTGGCTTAACTAAGGGCCCCATCTCCACTTAGTTCTCAAAACAACCCCTGAGATGTGATCCGAGCGGTCGCACATGTGCGGCCCCTCCGTTGCTGAACGCCCATGATCCCAGAGGCCATCTAACTACCTCCAGCACCAGCAGCTTCTTGCAGAAATGCCTCCAGACTGTGAACTAAGCCACGGCCCCATGCCTCCCCAGGAGGGGAAAGGTTTTTCTCTCTTGGCTTTTCCTTTGTGTGTGTGTGTGTGTGGGAAAACGGTGTGGCGACCGCCATCTTATAAGGCCCACTAAACTGAGGTACGAGCTTGCAATGATGCAATTTTTGGAAGAAATTTCCGTGGACTTAGCTACTAAAATACAGAAATCCAACCTCATAGTTCTTCATTCTCAGCAAGGGAAAACAAATTATCAAATGCTGCCTTTTCAGCAGGTTCTATTTTGGGGGGAAAATCCCAAATAATAATAGGGTTTTATGCTGAAATATTGAATGTAATCAAAGTGAAGAGAAAGTAAAGTGAAAATTATCAGCTACACAGGTGGGGGTGGGGCTAGGGTGGGAGATATACTAGGGTTTTTGGTGGTGGAACATGGGCACTGGTGAAGGGATGGGTGTTTGAGCATTGTATCATTGATAATTATGCCTGAAAGCGTTGTAACTTTTCACATGGTGATTCAATAAAAAAAATTAAAAAAAAAACAAAAAACAAAACAAAAAAAACCCTGATGCCCCAATGGCAAGGGCTGTCCAATTTCACCAATTCTGCCTATTTTGGATAACCGAGCCACCGGCAGGCAAAGGCCGTGTTGCTTTGATGTGAGGCTGAGACTCCTGAGGCCAAGTCTCTGAGGAAAGTCCGGACGAAAAGTCTGAGGAAAGAGTTTGGAAAGCCTAAGGTTCCTGGGCTTCTCCAGCTTTTCCTGAAGGAACCTGACTCCCCCGGCAGAAGGGAACTGGAGCATTTGGGCTGTACTCAATCCCAGCGTTTGTAACACGCTGGACAAACGAAAGTGCCTTCTTTAGTATTTCCATTAGATTCAACCTTTTCATTAGATTCATATATATTAGACGGGGCAGCACATTTAGTTGCACAATATTTCTTGGGTTTTATTTTGTGTGTGTGTGTATGTGTGTGTGTGTTTGCAGTGTCAGAGATAGAACCCAGGGCCTCACACATCCAAGGCAAGGACCCCGTTGCTGAGCTCCATCCCCCTGGCCTGAAAAGTGTCTGTTTTCTTAAAAATCTCAATTTTTAAAAATTAATATCGATTCCAATTTTACATCCTACAAAGAATGCTATGTTGACTCTAATATAAAACTAACATTCTTTCCACAAAATTCTCGGAGGATAAGTGCCCTCCAAGAAGAACATTTTGTCCATCCAACTTGTGACTTCACAACTTCTCACATCCCCCAAAGAAATGAATGTACATTTCAAGGGTACAAGCACCTTGTTTAGAGACGTGCAGGGGACACCCAGCAGGAAGGGATTTCAGGGGCAGAGAAAGGAAAATAAATAATACCTCACCCTTTTCCCTTCCCCAGTTCTTCTGGCAAAATTCTGCAAATAATGATCAAAAACATTGCTGGCATTTATTTTTTTTCCAGGAAGAAGTGGTTCTCATAGCACTTGACAGGACAATTAACACCTATGGAAACAAGTTATAATGCTAACTTCTGACTTCACACATACAAAAAGACTACTTTCCATACTGAAACGGTTCCAAATGTAACCCGGGTGCAGAGTTTAATCCAATTTAAAACTGAAATTAAAATTTGTTGCCATCTAATGCCTCAGATGTGACTCCAATTTCTCCCCAGGCTTTAGAGCCAAGATATCAAAAGAGAGACTGCACTGAACGTTTTCTGTTATCTACAGCTAAGTAAGGGGGTGGGGGCAAGGGCAGGCATGCAGAAACACCTTAACATTATATATTATGTATACATATATTACAAATAATATATATCCTATATTATTACATTATATATATATATATATATATATATATATATATATATAGGAGATATATCATGAAGGTACTGGCAGAGGAACCCAGGTGTGTGAGACCCGGGGCTGAGATCTCCAAGCCTGCTCGGATCGGGACTGGGCCTCTTCTGCCCAGATTTCCCATTTTCCAGTAGCTGGGCAGTCACACCCAGGAACTGCCCCCGGCTCCGTGTAATCCCACCAACGGCCAACATCCAGAGACTTAAAACCAAGCTCCCGGAAATATCTTATAGCCTATTTCTCCCTCTGGGGAACCTGGGAAGCTATCGAGAATTTCCTGCCCACATGGGAGAGCCTCGAAAACTCCCCATGGTGTGTTCATATGCCAAAACCAGTAACAATCTGGGTCTCATTCCCCTGACCCTGAAAGAGCCTCCAATGCGGCACTGTTGGGAAGGACGAGTAAAGAGAGGCTTCTAAAATCTCAGGGCTAGGACGAATGGAGATGTTACTGAGACCACTCGAGAAATTCAAGGATCAACAGGATGATGATATCCTTTTACCTTTTCTCTCTCCCCTACTTCCTTACTTGATACATTCTATTTCTTCTTAGAAACAGAAGTAGAGGTCATTCATTCAATTCTTCCAGGCTTTTTTTTTTTTTGTGAACTTCCAGTTAGGGAGTGGGAAAAAAAAAATTTTTTTTTTTTTTGGACTTATCAACAAGAACTGACTTTCATACTGAAAAGACTAAAGATTATGTCCTTAAACAAATACAAATGACAGTCTGGAAGCTCATCTTCTCCAGGCCTCGAAAGAAGCCATCAGTGTGGTTGATTTCAACATGTGGACAATTGACGGGCTTTCAACTATAGGGAAGACCCTGAATTCAAAATGGGGAAACAAAAACATACCATTGAACAGTTAACACTTTCCCTTTTGTCATTAGATCTAAAAGTTCGTCCTGGCACCAACACAAAGAAGTAATGATTCCATCAGCAGCCTAACAGATGGCAAGCACGAAATGGCTCTAACCTTCTCCGAGAAAGCCAGAGAATAGCTCCGTGGAGTTTAATTTAACAGGATGGTGGCTGCTGTTTCCTTTCTGCCGCCTCCTGCACATCACGCCTGTCCGGAGTTTGGAGAGCCACATCTTAAGGTCCTGCGGTGCAGTGACTGCTCAGACTAACCCTTTGAAGCCAGCAAAGGCCTCGAGTTATGGTGGGAGTTTTCGGCTCGGGATCTCTTCAGATCACTGTGATTCTTACAAAATGGGCAGAGCATGAGGGAAGATTTCTTGCAAATCTTTCCTTTAGTAGCATTTAAGAGATATTAGAATACTTTTTCCCTCCCTTGGACGAGGAGTAGCATTTTTCTGACGGACAAAAGGGAAAATTCTAGAAAGGTGAGATTTTGTACAATCAACACAGACTCTCTCCTCCAGCCAGCTTAAGCTCTGCCTCTATGAAAAAAGAAACGTCCCTTCAGAAGTCAGTAGGAATGACTGTCCCTAACTGAAGGGTCTTCTAGCAGCTTTACACAATCCTAATGCCAAGCTATAAACTAGAACCTCTGCGGCGAAACCAGGCCATCAGTGTTGTTTTTATAAAGCTTGTTTTAACTGTCACTTCAAATATAAATAAAATATTGGATTTAAAAATCTAAAATACTGCATTGTAAATGCCTGTAAACTATTTCTATAAATAAATTTCTTTTGTGTTCCCAATGAACTTGGTGTCATTCTTGGAATCTGCCTGATGCACCTCTTAAGGCATGTGACAAGTGATTTCTGGGGTTTTACAGGATTAGCCCACACAAGTGAGCTCATCCCTCAAAGCAGCAAGGAAATACCAGGCTGGTATTATGGCCTTGATCTCAGGCGACACCCTCAGTCCGGGCTACAAGTCAGCGTTTGAAAAGGAGAGATACTGAAGCCCAGATATCCTGCACCAGGTCACTGCACGGGTGCTCCTACATGGGGCAGATGAGTTTGGTCTCAAGCAAGTCTCACCTCCAAATGGAGCTGAAGGAAGAGGAAGGGGGTGAGGTGCATGTTCTCCATGCAGCGGAGCCCAGCACCCCAAATGGCTTCCCAAGCACTGCTAGGAGTGTTCCCTGAGCAGAGTCAAAAGCGAGCCCTAAACAAAGCCAGGTGTAGTCCAAGCTCCCCAAAATAAAAGAAAAAGAGACTCGCAGTGGATAGAAGACTAAGCCTCGGGGAACCAGCTGTCATTCAAAAGGTCTGACGTGCCCCTGACTAATTCAGACATTACCATGCACAGCCATGTAATCTGATGAAGAGGCACTGGGACCACCAAGCGATGCATTTTCTCCCAATACCTGCCCTGGCATCCAATGCTTTGCTCTGCATCCTTTAATGAACAATCACCACCTGATTTCCCCAAGAGGTAACTGGGTCTGGCCTTAGCATCACTCATAGCATCCATCAATATAAGGTAAGAGCCAGACTTCTGAAAACCCACCGATCATGACAGGAAAAAAAAAAGAGACAGATCCTGCTTAGGCACCAAATAGAGACTGTTAAACTAAAGACTGACCTGCTAAAGGCAACCCACCGCTGACTAAAGAAAGCCATTAAACTGTCACTGTCCTCCCACTGCTCATCGATTTGCTTGAGCGGGCACCAGTAACATCTCCATTGTGAGACTTGTTGTTTCTGTTTTTGGCATATTGAATACGCCACGGGTAGCTTGCCAGGCTCTGCCATGCGGGTGGGATACTCTCAGTAGCTTGCCGGGCTCTCCGAGAGGGCAGAGGAATAAAAAAAAAAAAAAAAAACAATAGAATCCCTGAATGAGAGCATGATAAACTGGAAAGATGCTCTGCAGGACTGTAAGGGCCTTTGGGAGGCACCTGGGGCCTGGGAAGAGATTTCTGGCTGGTCACCAGGTAAATGTGGTTCAGTTTGAAGCGTTTGAGGACTAGCAGGAACAGGGCAGAAAGGCGTTTTGGTAACAAGGCACAGAAACTCGCCCAAATGCATTGAAGGACGCATGGACAGAGCAAGGGAAACCTCGTGGAAACAGGGTACAGAAAATGTAGCTGACCCCAGAGGCCAGCAAGCAGCTGCCTGCACCCCCTCCCTCTTTGAGGCCCCCTTGTCTGCGTGCTGCCATCCTCCTGAATGGGGCTCTGCCTCTTCTTCCTCTCCAGCCCTTGGTCCTCTGCCCCATCAGCACCTGACCTCCTCTGCGTCCCCGAGTGCTCGCCAGTTCCTCCTGGGAGAGATTTTCAAGCTCAGGGGAAGGCAAAGCTAAGATCATCCAGTGGAGAGCACTCTCACAGGGGCCAGGGAAACAGACGAGGGTCATCAGGACAAATAACTAAGAGGAGCTGCAGAGAAGGAATTAGAATTCACACATAAACACGAATTGCAATGCCTTTATTTCAAATTGACTGCAAGATTGGATTTCCTAGGTAGATACCAATTTACCGGTCTAAATCACAATAACACTGAATCAAAAACACTTTATCCTGCACAAAAACTTGGCCTGAGAAATAGTCATTTAAATTTTCACTGGCTTACACTTCACATTATAGAACCAGGTAGATAAAATATTAACATGATTCGGGGGAAGGGCACGATTTACAAATCAAGGGTCAGTCATTTGTCGCCAGCGCTCACTTAACCTTGAGCCCAGGGCGCTGATGACCGCAGCTGAGGGTAAGGAAGGAAGTGAGGAAGAGAGCTGAGTCCTTCCAGTAATATCACCAAATCAACGTGGCCACATTCATTCATTTCACTGTTGGAAAAGCCTCTCGAAGCCTTCCACAGAATCAACAGTTACACGATTTCCAAATCCCACACAGCAAAATGGGAGCGGAAGTCCCGAGGGGCAGGCAAAGAGAAATGACAAACTGGGAGAGATGAGAAAAGCTATAAACAAACATTGCCAAACTCAGGGCAGAGTTACTCAGGGCTATTTTGTGTGGGGACATTAACAAACCTAAAGAGGACCTTAAAGAAAATGTATAGGATAACTCTGACAGATTTTTATTATCATCAGTGGGTTCTATTTGCAAAATCGGGGAAGTACATTATGAAAGGGTTCCATGCAAATAAAACAAAAACAGTGTTCCACTTAAACGAATCACAGTTGTCTATACCGCACACCCACGATGTGTCATAAATGATGCACTATTACATATATACTGCTCATAAAATATGCAAAGCAATTTTTATAAAAAGACAACAGCACCTTTTTTTAAATCCACATGATTGAAACCGTAAAAGCCCGTTCAGGATAAAAGCACCTCAATCATGCACGGTTAGCTGAAGTCAGCTTCTCGCTGCATAAAATCTTAGACTGTGTCCTGGACAATCACCTGGACGGGCCCATCTAGCTACAAAACCATCTTGAGTGATGAGAGACACCGAAGCTAAAAGCACCTCCCCTGATGTAGAATTTCTCACAGTGAGGTCTGTAGAAAGACCAAATCTCCCGGTGAATTTGTTTGAAAACACTGATCCCAGCTGACAATTCACTAATGAGAGTGGAAGAAGGAGCCTGAGGAGCTACAGGCAGGGTCCCAGAAGTGTCCGGGAATCACATCCGAGGATTTCTGACCAAAGTAGAAGGCGGAGGGTTACTCCAGTGAATGAACCCTTTGAGATGAGATTCAGCAGCCCTGGAAGGAAGAGATGGGCGGGCTATTCTGAGAGTCAGTCTTTCCAAACTGCGCTGAGTGTTTGGTGCTGGTATTCCTGCCATTGAACGTGAATCAGAGAATACCGCCAAATGGGGGTATCTCCGAGCTTTATCACAGGAACAGGACTCTGACAATAAAAAAATCAATTCTAACAAGACCTAGTTAATCTTCAATAAGAGCCAAAGATTTCTTAGCTACAGAGTTTGAAGAAATGAGTATTCACCAGGGGGGAAAAAAAAACTAATACTGAGTAAGTGTTTGATGCAAGTCCAGAGAATTACTTGGGAATGGAGGAAAACACATTGAAAAGCGTCTTGGAGAGACAGAACACACACTTTCAGAAGAGGAAAATGAAAATCGATTAAAAATTGGCCGGGATGTGTTAGGCTGGTGCTTAGCTCTGAGAAGGCTGAGAACTACTGGCAAATATGTTTTGTTTGGCCAGCACAATGTTTTAAGCAATTATAAATTCATTGCCAACATGAAAAGATTGGTGAATGTCTCTCCTTTTTAGTTCCTTATTTTCCTGGAAAATTGCAAATTAGAATTTTTTAAAAAAAAACAACAGCCACATGGCAGTGCTGGGCAGAAACTGGGCACCACTGCCTTCCTCTTATGATAATGGCCCCCAGCTCTGCCAGGCTTCTGTGGACATTTGTGCCAGTCACTCCAGATACTTCTATGGGTTCCACTTTCTATCACATGCAAATATTGCCACAAAAAATCCTCTCTTAACACAAAGGTGTCAAGAAAGAATTCAGACAGGGGCTGAAGAGAGTCCAGTGGATAAGGCCGGAGGCCGACCTGAGTTTGGTCCCTAGAGACCCATATGGTCCTCTGAGCCCCACCAGGAGTGATCCCTGGGCACAGAACAAGGAATAGTACCAGCACCCCACTGGGTATGACCCCCCAAACAAAAACATTTTTAAAAGAATAAATAAGATGATGTCTGCAGATCATTTAGAATTTGGTGGTCTCCTTCTTAGCTCCCTTTTGGAATCATCTAAGGAAATGTGGGGAAATGTGCAATCTGACTTTCACCTTTGGAAATGTGACTTTCTGGGTTCCACTCCCAGATGTTCAAAATACTGGCCTGAGATGTAACCTGGGCATCCGGATTGCGCCCCAGTTGGTCCTAATGGGCAGTCAGGGTTAAGAACTCCTGCCAATATAGGATGCAAATTGTTGAGTACAAAATATAGCACTAACATCCTCCAAATACCAATTTCTTGCCTCTCACGTCCATAATTCATGCACCACTTGCTTTTGGAAGTTGGCCCTTCTTCACAGGGCTACCAAATGCCACTCAGAAGGTGGAAAAGGAGGTCCAAGTGTGTTCTGGTTTCTACATTCATTTTCCTTCCAACACAGGTACAAAATGAAATGCTAAAGAAATGAAGGGAAATTATCCTGAGACAAAATTCAGGCAGCATAAACAGCTCAACTACATAAAAGGTTCACTGAAGTAGGCTTGTTTTTAAAATATATGACTGCTTTGAAATTCATCAATGGAATAAGTGGAAAATTTTTAATATTAAAAAACAACAATTTTCCTAACACTTTCCAATAATGGCCCAAATTTTATCTTACGATGAATTCAAATATTCTTCAGTCTCTTAGCAGTGCTCATTTATATCTTGGCTTCTGATCATGAGAAATGCAAACTACTGTCATCTAACTTTCAAACAGTAATACTACCTTATATTACATTTGAAAAGCACATTTTCAAAATGGTTCCACATAATAATAATGGCTTCTATTTACTGGACTTCTCCAATGCACCCGGCTGCATGCCAGGCACTTTATACACATGATCTCAAATCAGAACAATAACCTCACAGTGGATATTCCATTGCATTTCCCATTTTATAGCTTTGGGAAATGAGCTTCAGAATGATTAAGAAGTATGTCCTTTCAGAAAGATTTAAAAGATCACTGAGCTGGTGGGAATCAGCACACAAATTCAAATCAAGGTCTGTCTGTTGGACACCCAAATCTGTGATTTTTTTCATATCGAACTTGTATAATCATCACAACACAGACAGGAAGTTCTTGAGCTACATCTGCCCATCTGCCCAGTTCAAACCACAAATTGTCAGATCCGCATCACAGGAGTTGGGAGGAGCCGGATTCTATTTTTGCTCCTCACTCTCCACTCCGTGTTCTCTCAAGAACCCTTGAAGCATGGACTTGGAGCAACAGTAATTGGGTAGGGCACTCTGCCCTGCATGCGTCCAACTCAGTTTGATCCCGGGCACCCCGTATGACCCCCCTGAGCTCTGCCAGGAGTGATCCCTGAGCACAGAGCCAGGAGAAAGCCCTGAGCACTGCTCGGTGTGGCCCCCAAAACAAAACAAAACCAAATTAAAGAATCCGCTCAGCATCAGCAACGACGCTGGTGACTGAAGAGTACAGTGGGCTGTCCGGGCTTGGCCAACCTGTCACTGTCACTGGGAAGTTAGCAGGACATCCTGAAGAAGGGCGGCTTCATCTTGCGTGGGATTTTCCTTTATCTGTAAAATCATAAAAAGACCAGGCCATACAATTCCAGCGAGAGGGTTCCTGTCCGTGAGGGCTGACACTCGAGGCACGATGCAGAGGAGGTTCTCATTTCAGTCCTGGCTTAAGGGTCTCCCTCTTTCCTTTATGCTGCTGACACCATATCCTTAGAGCCGTATTTCCAAAACTGGGTCTATAATGTTTGTGGCAGGGAAGTAATTCTTGAGCCTAAGCAGATAAACCACATGTCCCCTGCAAGAAAAAGAGCAAAAAGCTTTATCGCCTAATAAATACATCTCTTGAACCAACACTTATTTGCCTCTTTTCTGAAACAACTCTTAAAGACTCACTTGAATTCTATCACAATGGATAATTCTTGAAGAAATTGCATTTCTGCTTCCTAATGATCATCAAAGAAAAGCAAGCACCTCATTTTAGTAAGTCCTTCAAGCCAGAGGAGTTGATTCAAGGAAGAGTTCGGCTAGAGCTAACATGCAAGTCTTAATCATTCCAGCAGAAAGAACTCGGCTATGGTACAAACTAAGCAAGCCCCATCTCCCAACCGCCAGCAGCAAGAACAGATGTCAGGGGTATTTCTTTTATTCAAGAATGACAGGAAATCAAAAATCTATCAAATTGTCACGTCAGCAGCAACACCACAAGCATATTGGTTAGTGAAATTTTGCGCCTCTTCTTTGACTCAGGACAAAGTCAAAGAAGTTGACAAAATCCCAGGACAAAATCCCCTTACAAGTTTTCTAATTTTAAATACCTACTAATCTAATCTACTAGAATATAACACCAGTGAGCTCAAGTGAGGAGCAAAAATGCATTAATGTCATATATTTTACATATATATATGTATATATATACACACACACACACACACACACATTCAGCATAGTCACAGTCTGTGTGAATTTTAACTGAGATCAGGTATATATGAAAGACTCAATGCTGTCTCTCTAAGCATATCTGTAGCACCCACACAAAATGTTTATTTAAAACTTAAGGTTTGTGGGGCCAGAGTGGTAATACAGTGGGTAGGGCATTTGCCTTCAGATCAATCCCTGGGTTCAATCCCTGGCACCCCATGTCATCCCCCAAACCCACCAAGAGTGATTCCTGAGCACAGAGCAAAGAATAATCACCGGTGGGTGTGACCCCCATACTCACAAAGCAGGCAGCAAGCTGGATGGTCTTGGCTTATGGGTTAGAGTTTGCTGAGCCCTGCTCTAGAGACAATTTCACCCCTTTATTTTTACATAGCATTTTACTCCTCAAAAAAGCAGCCAATTCAGGCAGAGATAATACAGGACAGGACATTAAAAAAAAAACTTCCTTTGCATGCAGCTGCAGTTGCTGGTTCAAATCCCCAGCACAATGGTCCCAGGGCTTGGACAGCTCCTGAGCATTGCAGGTTGTGGTCCAACCCATGCCCCGCCAATAAATAAACGTTTAAAAAGTCGAGGACCATACCTACAGTTATGCTTCTATTTTCCATGCAACTAATTTTGAGGGAAAAAAAAAACATTTAATTCCATGAAAACAAGCACAAAAGTTTGTAAACTCTAAAAATAGTTGAGAAGGGTAAAAAGAGAAAGAAAATGAGCTGGCAATCACGCTGCAGTAACATAGTCTCTGTCATGTGCTTGGTGGTGCTTATATAATGCTATTTGTCAAATTTAACCAAATTGTATATTTAAAAGTGGCAATTTAGTCATGCACAGATAATAATATGCAGACTTTGGGGGGAGGGGGGAAATGAAGCTTCATTAATAGCTTCTGACTTGCAATAATTGCAGATTTAGGTGGTAAGAGAATACACCTCTCAGATTTGACCTTTGCTCCTCTGAGAAAACGCATCATAAATTAGGAGTTTGAATGATGTCAACCCTGCAGGAGCTCAATCCCCTTAACTGCAACCATCCTTCCCTCAACTCCTGATCTCAGTTTCCAGACCTCAACTTTTCACAAAAAGAAGTTGTAAAGTCTTGAGTTCATCATTCAGCTCTCAACCACAAACAGAACCGGGTGAAAACAAAACATGGGTCATTAAACGACAGATAATGCTTGCTGAACTCTCTAGTTTTCACTGGCGACACCATCAATCAAACACACAAGTTGATTATTTCAAACATAAGTAGGTGTAAGTCCTTTTGCTTTCTCTCTGGGCAGTTTTTAGCTCCAGGGCGGAGCCCATCAACATTCAAGCAGCACAAAAAGAGGCAAACATGAAGAGGCTGTGATGATAAAAATCAGGGGAAAGTCACACAAAGAAAATCAGTCCTCTGATTAAAGTCCTCGGAATACAGGGCAACAAGTTCAAAGCCTGAGCGATTAGTTTCCTCCATGCCCTTGCGCTAATCTGCCTCCATTCAGAGATAAGGACCCATTGGAAGAAAAAGTTCTCCAAATGTGTTCTCCAAACTGGGGGCAGCAGCTCCCTGGAAACCTATTTTTTTAAAAAAAAAAAGTTCTCAGCTTCAATCACAGGCCTACAGCATCAGTGACATAAAGGTGGGTCCGGCCACCAGTCCCCTTGCCACCCCCAATCTGTGTTTAATGAATTCCCCTGATGACCGAGGCTCACTACAGTGTCATGGTCACAAATTTAAAGCTTGAAAACCAGTATATATGGATAAGGGGGTGCGGGGAGCTGACTCTGGTGCCCACTCTGCAAGGTGAGACCTGCGCATGAGCACTAGAGCAGCACAGACAACGGCCTGGAAAAGACGCCGCCAAGTGCCTCTGCACAATAGCTCAAAGAAACGAGTGGGCACCATATTTACATTCCATTCCAGCACTTTCTGAGCAACGGCTGTGTGCAAAGCAAGTGCTCAATGCAATGATCTTATCTAGCAATAAACAAGTCTACCAATGTGTTAACTACAGAGAGGCCTAAGTGAACAGAAATGGACGAAAACCTGTAAACAGCAGAAACGCTTTTTAATTCTCAAATTTACATCCACAGGTCTGGCCAGCACACTGAATGAAGACATGCTTGCACATAAATGTTCCTATGACTTCTTCACATCACAACGAGATCTAAATCACATGTTCCTATGACTTCTTCATATCACAACTGGATCTAGGGTACTTATGCCCAAATCACGTGTAGTTCTATAGATTTAAGCCAACGTAGGGAAATGTAGTTGTAAATTACTTCAGACATTGTTCGCTTTACTCAGAGGTTTCACCTTCTTTAAGGTGTTGACAAATCTAAGGCCTATAAATTTTCTAACATATGGATCAACTCTACTCATTTATTTTAGGTTCTGTTCTCCTTGAAATAACTTTGCACTGCCCCTTTCACTATAAAGACCAATCCTTGATGCAGATAATAAATCTTAAGGATAAAATGAACTAGTTCTAAAATCCCCCAGCCGTCTACTCATTCAACTGCAAACTCTCCATCATTTTCCCTAAATTAGAGGTGACATGCCCTATCTCTCTTCCATCCTGCTCCTGCGGTCGGCGCTGCCAATCAATCAAGTCATGGTTAACAGAACCCGAGGCTTCTTCGCCAAGTCTTCGAATCTTCCACCGCATTTCGGGCAGCCACTCCCCAAAGATGAGGAAATATTGATTAATGAAAAAAAATGTATTCACTAGCCAATCAACACGCCCGGCCTTTGCTTTGCTGCCTGCTCCTACACAGCTTTCAGGTTCTCCTTCTGATGCGCTTGAAACAGTTAAGACTAAGTTTCAGTTAATTCTGAAACCATTGTTTTACGTTCAGGGTCGAAATCATAGTGGATTGTGCTGAGCTGTTTAAACAATTTGAATGTAGCTGTAACCCAGCACACAATACAAAATTGCTCTGAAAAATACAAAAGAACCAAGTAAATAAAGGTATCAAACAGGCAAGAAAAGGGATGCAAAAGAGGCCGCTGTGCATACAGCCGGGAAAGGTAAAGCATGCAAAGCCCAGGGAGACGGTGCATAATGCCAGGCTTAGGAGCATGAAAATAGGGCTGTAGTACATAATTCTGATTTGGGTTTTGGTACTCACTGATAATTCTTTATTCCGCTAAAGGGGCACCACACTGTTCTTTTAGCAGCATCTCCATTATTCTAATTCCCTATGGAGAGACGAAAGAAAAATCAAAATGCCATATTTCACGGACAAGCACTTTCACATTTATCAGAACGCTTTCCCTTCGAGGGATCCCAGTCATGGCCGTATATTCATTTCAGGGAAGCGGGCTCAGAGCTCTGCCTTGCCTTTTTACAATATTTCACTCAGCAATTCCACATGCATTATCCCCACAGGTGCTCAAAATATCCAGGGAAGGAAGCAAACACAGTTTAGGTTCTCCAGTTTCCACACGAGAAAACAGCCTGCCAAAGACTTACACCACCGTGGAAGGGAATAAAACAATTGTAAAATATGAATAAGTAAATAAAACAAATGCACCAACCAAACTAGAAAAAAAAAAAGCTTTAGAGAAGTTATGTGATTTCATGAAAGTGGCTCAGCTACTAAGTGTCACTGCCTGAGCTAGAATAAATAACAATAGTAATAATTAATACATGTTAACCACTTTACAATTGTGCAGTACTCATTGCTCTGGCCTTTATGTGCTTTAGCCTAGGTAGTGGGTGCTGGGCATGTGAAGTCTCTGGCATATTCCTTATCTGCCTACCCTGTGGGCTCTGCTGGCACCAGGCAGCTGCCCCCAGACTTCAGCTCACCACTCTGGTGACTGTGGCACACCAGGATGTGAAGGCACCTGAATTTTGACCCTCCCATCAGCCCAGAAGGACTTCCATCGCCACAGCTGCCCATGGACTCAGCAAAGAGTGGGAAAGGCTCTCGCTTTGCAGGAGGCCAACCCCAGTTCAATCCCTGCTCTGCAGACCGTCCCCAGATCCAGGGGAATTCATTTGTGAGCACAGAGCAGGAATGCCCCAGGAGCACTGCTGGGTGTAGTCCCAACAAGCCCCCTAAGTGCCATCTTACTAGAATCTTTTGACTCAAGAAGACCCCAGCCCTTCAGTTCTGCACTTTTAATAAGCGCCCCAGTGACTACAATGATAGGGCAAGACAAGGAATCAGTGATCAGGCTAGAAGGAGGAGGAGGAATTCCCACTCAGGGTCTGTATTAACCTGTGCGCGGAGAGTAGCCAGGGGCATCTCGAGAGAAAATGGAGTCGGAATTTATTTAGCACCAAAGAGTACTAAGTGAGTTAACATTCCTTGAGACTCTGGAAGAATTTGAAGAATCGGACTCAGACTTCAGAGTCTGTGTTGCCGTCACCACAAATAATACCAAGGCTCGTTTACAAGGAAAACGGGCCAATCAAGGTGGAGCTTTTCACCTTCTGCCAGGGTGTGGAAAAGCTATTGCTGCCTAAAAACCACCTGGTATGCCTGGGTGAAATTTTCATTTTAAAATATTACATTTAAAAATGAACACGCTGAATGCTATTATAAAGAATGGTTTTTATTTCTGCCTTAGCAGTTCATGAAATGATTCTCCTAGTTCCACCCACCAGACACCACAGGTGTAAAAAAATAGGTTGGAAACCACTGAATTAAAAGATCTTACAGAAGCCCACGGAGCAGTGAGCGCCAGCTGGGTCATAGTAGAGAACTGCAGGCCTGGAGCACTGCAGGCAGAGTCAGAGGTCGGGTTCTGGCCCCAGTCCTGCCAGTTATGTGCTGAATGCCTGGACTCACCACTTGTATCCAGTAAGCACTATACTCGTGGACTTACTCATCTTCTAAAGAATAAGGCAGCAGAGAGGGAAGGCAAGGATGGAAGCAGCAGTGGATAAATTTTACCTAATCTTACCCCTGATGTGTACTCACTCCAGCTCCCATTCATCCAACAACAGAGCCCATTCACAAACATTTATTATCTACTTGCTCTGGGCACTGGAGGTAATATAGTGAACAAACACGTCAGAGTCCAGCATTCAAAAACTTACAGACGAGGAAAAGCAGAACAGACCACCGCCAAAGGTGGTCCTCTGCCATACAGACTGATTTGGCTTAAAGGCAATGAAATCTTACCAGATTCAGAAAAAGCTTCTTAAATCCTTTTAGCTGCCAAGAAGATTTTAGATGGGGGGGGCGGGGGGGGTGGTGGGGGTCTATGGCAAGAAGGGGGCTCTTCCAAAAGTAGAGAGAGAGTATGGGAAATATTGTCTGCCTTAGAGGCAGGGGGAGGATGGGAAAGGGGGGGTATACCCGGGATATAGGTGGTGGGGAATGTGCACTGGTGGAGGGATGGGTGTTTGGTCATTGTGAGATTGTAATCCAAACATGAAAGCTTGTAACTATCTCATGGTGATTCTTAAAAATAATAAATAAATAAATAAATAAATAAATAAATAAATAAATAAATGGGGGCTCTTCCCAGAGAAAACTTTTTCTACCATAAATACTGACGGATGTGGCAAAATAAACATATTTTCATCTTGCTGTGAAGGTAAACATTGGTTTAAAGATACTTTATCTGCTCATCTTCTTTTTTTTGTTTGTTTCTGTTTGGGGGCCACACCCAGGGCCTACTCCTGGTTCTGTGCTCCAGGATCACTCCTGGTGAGCTTGGAGGACCATATGAGATGCTGGGTGGGGATGAAATCTGGGTTGGCTACATGTAAGGCAAACGCCCTAACCCTCACTGTACTATCTTCTTATCTTACTATGAATTGTCTTCCTCCCCACTGAAGTTCCCAAATCCAGTGCCTTTCTCCTCCGGTCAGAATGGGACATAATCCTCAACAGCCTAGACATTTGTCTTTGAGTCTCAGATTTATTTATGGCTCCCCCAAATGTATGTAATCATATCTGATTAACATCTATGATGTTAATCTATCAACTTTTGTGTGGCCAAGAATCGGACCCAGGGCCTCATTCATGTAAGGCAAATGTCCTACTGCTGAGTCACAATCCTATGCCTGTTAATTTAATTATTAATCCATTCAAAGAATCTCTAAGGGAAAAACAGGCTTTTTGTTGTGTGTGTGTTGGGGGAAATAGGGGTGGGGGTGTTGCCTCGGGCACCTAATAAATTTCCTCTTTTCAACTTCTGGTTTGTTGTTTTTATAAATCTCTGGACAACAATTAAATGTTCTCCTATTTTCAGGAAGGAAAAATAACATCTACGGTGTTCATTCTGTTTCGAGCTGCATCTTGCCGAATGGGAACATAAATCTAGAAGATACTTTTTGAAAACCTTCCTTAGGAAGTGAGTGCTGCTGAGGTCCCCATCCGTCTAAATTAAGAACGCCACCACTTACTGTACTGAACGCTAATTGACATAAAGTGAAGACACCAAGGTTTGCCTTGAGAATTGAAAGACATTATTTATTGAATCAATTATGTTCATGATGTGACAGTTGATTTTTCTTTCCCTCTTTCCCCTCTCTCTCATACCACTTTAGTCTTTTTAAGCAGAACCTTTAGAAACAGAAGGCAAATAAAGGGGGCAGAGTGAGAGAGAGGCCTAGAAAATAAATTCAAAACATCCCCCCCAAAAAAAAAAAAAAACCCAACAGGATACCACATCATCCTCTCTTGAATAAAGAATGAACAAATTCAAGCCCAATCGACAGAGTCTTTCAAAAGAAGTTTCAATGCTTAAAATTCATACTAAGTGACTGGTTAAAGAAACTTTGGTACATCTACACAATGGAATACTATACAGCTGTTAGGAGAGATGAAGTCATGAAATTTGCTTATAAATGGATAGACATGGAGAGTATCATGCTAAGTAAAATGAGTCAGAAAAAGAGGGAGACTGCACGCATTTGTAGAGTATAAAATAACATCACATGAGGCTGACACCCAAGGACAGTAGAGACAAGGGCCAGGAGGATTGCCCCATAGCTGGAAGACTGCTTCATGAGCGGAAGAGAGAAGGCAGATGGAATAGAGAAGGGATCACTAAGAAAATGATGACTGGAGGAATCAGTTGGGATGGGAGATGCATGCTGAAAGTAAATAATGGACCAAACATGATGACTTCTCAGTGTCTGTGTTGCAATGTATAATGCCCAAAAGTAGAGAGAGAATATCAGGAATACTGTCTGCCTTAGAGGCAGGGGGAGGGTGGGAAAGGGAGGATATACCCGGGATATTGGTGGTGGGGAATGTGCACTGGTGGAGGGATGGGTGTTTGATCATTGTGAGATTGTAATCCAAACATGAAAGCTTGTAACTATCTCACAGTGACTCAATAAAATTTTTTAAATTTTTTAAAAAAACTACTCACCCTAAGGAACAGCAGGTCTGAGGGACTAAATTCATACCGCTTACCATACAGTGACGCCGTGAAGTGCAGAATAAACATTAAGTGGATCCACCTTTAAGGACAGGGCTTAAAAGCTTTGGGGACGACAAACCACAAACCAGCCTGATTTTACCTCTGAGAAATTTTTCTCACGCTGCCAATGTGAGCTTTTCCTCTTTGCCAATGTACAGATCAGTGAGAGGGTAGATTCGGGGACATCTCCTGCCAGCAGGCACATCTGTTTGTCATAACACCTAACTTCTGGTAAACACTCAACATGAAGAGTTGTTCTGTATTAACATTTCCTTCATGATCACCTAATCCCCCTTTAAAGTAAGCACCCTTGGTCCACACATATCCTCTAGCAGAACTGTGACTAATATATAACAGGCAGAGAGCAAGTGTCCAGTGGATGAATGAATGAACTGGCCTATCAATGAAGCAATCAATGATTACCTACAAGTCTACCCCAGTACACAGCAAGAGCAAGGTGTTCCAAGGCAGAACACAGGAGCCATTTACCTCAAAATTTACCTTACAGAAGCTGCTACATGGTAGGTGCTCAAATTTGAAGGATTAAAGATTAATGCCAGAGTTTGAGTTTGGGAATTATAGTACAGTCAGCCCAGTAGTAAAGATATATGAATACATGCTGAAAAAGTCAGAGAGAGAACCGCCTTCACAAATGAAATGCGAAAGATGAGGAAAAGGGTAAAAGATAAAAAGGGGAAGAAAAGATGCACAAGAACTGGCAAGAGGTGGGACTTCAGTGGGTCTGAAGCACGTGGAAGAGCCAGAAAGGCTTTCGAGAGTGGCCGACTCACCTCTCGGGGGTTTTCAGGACCCAACCTGTACCTCTCCATCAGAGATTCGCAATAAGTCGGTTTCTAAACAAGCCTCACTTCACTCTGGGTTCTACTTTTTTAACTGGTTTCTAAAATCTTTCTGAGAAGCGTCTTTACACAGAATCCCAGGAGCTTGAATAAAGCTGGAGTCAGAGTGTCCCGCCCGGCTTCAGCCCTTCCCTGGTGGCTGTGCTTATCCTCCAATCCATCCTTGATCAGAGCGGGCGGCTGGATGTGGTCGGGCTCCATCCTCCTGCCCTGTGCTCTGTCTCCCTGCACTCCCTTCTCTGCACGGCTCCTTCTTACCTCGCCTGCCCACCCGCAGGAACATCTCATAGAAACTAACCATGGCCGAGTTACTTTCTTGCAGAGGCTCTCCTGGCTGCCCCTGCTAAAACAGCTGCGCGAGCCAGTCTAGGAAAAATAGCCCCATTTTACTAACATTCAATGTTTCTGTAGCCCTTTTTGTCTGTTAGTTTGTTTTAGTTTGGGGGCCACACCTGGCAATGCTCAGGGCTTACTCCTGGAGGGCTCAGTGTACTACCATATGGGGAACTGAGGATCAAACCCAGTCAGCCATGTGCAAGACAAGCCCCCCGCTCAATGTACTATCTTTTGACCCCCTGGCCCAACTGACCTTCCTTAATAGTCTGTTAACTCTCTGTTGCCCCTTCCCATATGCTGTAAATATCAAGAGACTGGAGAGAGACCTGGCGAGTGGGAACTGTCTGAAAAAAGGGAAGGCGGGAAGGAGGGGCTGTCACTGAATCTGGCTCCTGTTTTCTCATGAAAAAGTTTGAACAACGCAGTTCACTGTTTGTCCTGGAAGAGAGCTTTTACCACAAGCAAGTATTTTTAACCGAATGCTATCCAAGCCCTTTCCGTTTAGAATGACCACTCGTCTAAAGCCTGGATAACAACCAAACAATAATAATATAAAATAATAATGCAAGTGAAAACTGACAAGTGTGTCCTCCCGGTCAAAGGCTGTGCTATTTTTGCTAATGGCTTATGTTACCTTCCCCTCCGCCTTAGAGGACTGTGCTCTTCTTTTCTGGACAGGAGCCAGAATGCTCACAGAAATTAAGCCTCCAAACAAAACCACAGAGTAACTGAAGACTCGAAGACGTGCCCTGAGGCCATGAGAACTGGGCGTCCAGGACCCAGGATCTCAGAACTCCCGAGGCCAAATGAGACTGCGCGTGTGAAAACGCTCACCAGTAGCCCCAACTCTTCCTCCTTTCTCCCTTGACTATGTTCAGATGGCCGAAAAAATAAATCAGGTATCTTAGCCATGCTCCCCAACTAAATGGCACAAATCTTAACCTATGGATCAATATTTAATATTTAAATACTGATTATTTAAATATTTAAAATTACCAACCGTCTTAAGGACAATGCTGTCAGTACAAAAAGCCTAAGAGTACAGATGACTTCGGTGTAATTTTTCCACAGTAGCTAAGAAGCTCTTGAGTGAGATGCATTCATATTTTGATTAGCAATACAAAATCTCTAGGAGTAAACACAGAGCATTAATCTGACTCCAGAACTCGGGAACCGTCACTTCACATTATGAAATTCTCACAACTGGTCATGGAAACAGACAAAAAAAATCTCAAAATAAGAAATCCAAAAATTAGGGATGTGGGGACCAAGATGGCAACATCGCAGGTCCTCTGTAGCACTCCCAGAAACAATTCATTATCAACCAGAACAAGCCCCAGAGTGAGAGAGAGAGAGAGGGGGGGGAGAGAGAGAGAGAGAGAGAGGGAGAGACAGAGTTCTGTTGTGCAGGGTACAGCAAAGGCACCCTGGCCTGCACAAGGCAAAAGGTAGGTGAGAGGCATGAGAGGTTTTGTTGACACGAGGAACATGCCACAAAGTAACCAGCCCAGCCTGCGGCCCTGAGGAGGCTGAGCAGAAATGGGGAGGAAGTTCACACACCCACAACCTACATGCCCACAGGGAGGGGTTGCAGAGTTGCACATAGGCCCTTCGAAGGAGGAGCACAGAGAGACAATCTAAACTGAACTTTCCATTTCCACTCCCCGGGGCTGGAGCGATAGTTCAGTGGGTAGAGAGTTTGCCTCTCATGTGGCTGACCGGGGTTCAATCCCTGGCATCCTATATGGTCCCCTGAGCACCGCCAGGAGTTATTCCTGAGTGTAGAGTTAGGAGTAACCTCTGAGCATCACTGGGTGTGACCCAAAAAGTAGAAAAATAAATAAATAAAAATACAATACTACATCCATTTCCACTCCTCTGGACTGGTACTGACGCTGGCCCAAGTCACAGATATGGAAGCCCAGAGATAGCCGAGGGACCACAAACACAAAACAGGCATACTCCAGAACTCAATTGCTGCCATGCTCACGGCTGACTTCCACAGGCTCAGACGAGCCTTCTCTATGAGTGAGTCTACTGAAAAACCTAGGTATGTGGGACTTGTGACTGAAATCTCCAGGTTCACACAGAGTCAGGAATGGGCGACCTCCCACAATCTCCCTGTGCTCCCAGTAACCTGGCAGTCACACCCAAGAACTGTCTCTAACACCAAAATCCATGATACAGAGACTCAAATAAATCTCTCAGAAGAGAATAACATGACAGAAACACGCCACAGAGATGCCTCCAGACCCCACAGTCAACATCCAGTTTAAAAATAAATTAATTAACTTCAGCTGTATCACTGTATTTAAAATTTTAGAATTCCTGGAGCACTCAGCCACATCTGCAGCCATGCAACATTTCATACTCTGTAGCACAGGTGCACCAAGACAAGGACTTAATAGCTCCAGGATGGGATACAACAATCTCCAGACACTTTCCTCAAAGAAACTTTTGGGATCATTTTTAGCAAAATATTCATTACAAGTAATACAAAATAAATTATTTAGCCTGCAGCATATTCTCATCAAAGCTGGACCTTCCCAACCCCCACCTTCTATTGACCCAGCAACTGGAAAAATAAATCTCAGCACTACAGGAGCCAGCTAGGCCGAATTAGTTCAATCTAGTCCACTATAGCTCAACTCTCAGAGTTACCGACCAGAGATAATAGAAAGAATTATAACAGTCTACATTTTAATCTTAAAAAATCAAGTAAGAAAATGGGCACATTAAAAAAAAAGTATAACATAAGGCAAGCTGAGACCTCAAGGGACTTATGAATCACAAAGAGGGCACAAATCATCGGAATTCGACCTCCAAGACATGGAAACTGTGATACAGGAAGTTCAGAACTGGACTGATTAACTGAAAGAGGCAGAAGAAAATCTGCAGATTATAAAAAATACATTCAGGGGCCGGAGCGACAGGTAGGGCATTTGCCTTGCACGTGGCCGACTTGGGTTCAATCCCCAGGATCCCATGTCCCCCAAGCACCACCAGGAGTAATTCCTGAGTGCAAAGCCAGGAATAGCCCCTGAGCATCGCTGGGTGTGACCCAAAAAAAGCAAAAAAAAATAATAATAAAATACATTCAGACATTCTGCACTTGGTGAACTGCAAAGGTGGGATTTCTTTTATATAACAAGTACTGCAAACCCATTGTTCTCTAACTGATATAAAATCCTCAAGGCTGGGGGACAACTCAAATTCGCATGCTATTTGTGGAATTTTGTCAACAAATTCAGGCTCCCTGGGAAATATTCCACCAAATTAACTAAAATGCAAAGGAGTAAGCAGCTGGAGAAGTAAAATTAGGGAGGAGGTAACTAGTCATCAGAGACCTACTGGGTTTGAATGTGGGCTCTTACTACTTACCACCTGTGTGAATTTCAAGAGCTCAACTCACCTCTCTCTGCCTCTTCACCTACTAAATGGTACTTACTGCAGAGAATACTTGAGCAAATGTGGAGGAGGTAATGCATGGAACAGACTCAAAATAATGTTGGAGACGCAAAAAATACTCAATAAGTATTCCCTGTTATTGTCAATTTTCTAGTACCCCAGGGGATAAAAAGACCCTCTGCTTTTAAGACTCTTTCCCAATGATAACAGAATGGAAATATAAATAGGTCTTACAATTTTGGGAGATAATTCAGTATGTATTTTTTCAGTAATTCAATCAATGGTATTGAATAATGATTATGTGATAGGTGCTGAGGATAAAGCACTGAGCTCCTTATAAAAGGATGCCATTCTTGGGTGTTAGTCTCCCACTCTGTTATTTTATATTCCACAGATGAGTGCGATCTTTCTATGTCTCTCTTTCTGACTCATTTCACTTAACATGATACTTTCCATGTTGATCCACTTATATGCAAATTTCATGCAAACTACAACACCCAAAAGGAGAGAGAACAAAAGGAAATGCCCTGCCTCAGAGGCAGGGTGGGGTGGTGGCGGATGGGTGGAGGTGGTGAGAGGGGTACTGGGATCATTGGTGGAGGTGAATGGGCACTGGTGGAGGATGGGTAAATGATCACTGTATGAGTGAAATGCAAGCACAAAAGTTCATAAGTTTGTAGCTGTACATCACAGTGATTCTCTAATAAAAAAAATTTTAAATAAATAAAAATTTTTTAAAAAAAAGGATGCCATTCAGTGACAGAGACAAAAAGCACATTAACTAATAGTGAAAATGGGCTTAGACCAATAAAAATACCTCAGGGAATGTTTTGTAAGGAAGTTATACAAAATATGAAGTCTCTGTGCTAGGGCTAAAGATGCTTCACATGATCTCACATATAATGGTGAAAGTTAGGAGTAACTTCAATGGCCAATATTAAAGAAATGGTGGAATCAATTATTCTATAACTACTTGATAAAATATCATGCAGTCGTTAACATAATGGATTTACAGTTTATGTTGTTATTGTATAAGGCATTTGTGACATTACTTGACAAAACCAAGATGTGAAATTTTACTTAGACTGTAATTATGACTGTTTCAAATCTACATATAAAAGACTAAAAGGCATGCGCCAATTTGAATAATAATAGAAAGATAATTTCTATTTATGAAATATTTTCTGTGTACAAAGAAATTTTATTTTAAGAATTTCTTTACATTATTTTCTTTGATTTTTATTAGGTAGGCACTATTACTTTGCTTCACTTGGGGCAATTAAACCTAGGCAGACCCTTTAAGGGAGAGCACTGAGACTGAAACTCAGGGTGAGCTGTTTCCAAACAAAGGCTCACCTTCACTACTAAGCTTTATCTACAGTGTCATACGGACAAAGGATATTTTTGCTTAAAACTTTCCTTGCATTTTTCTCTGTAAATAATACCTGCTGTGTGGCCAGTCCTGTCTTAAGCATTTTACAAACTAAACTCATTAGCCCCGCCCATACTCTCTGAAGTAGGGTCCAATATTATCATAACTTTAGAGATAAGGAAATGAGATGCAGGAGATTGCACTGATCTGCCAAAGGCCGATCAGTACAAAGTACTGATACTTTGTACTGACAGCCAGTCAGTTGGAATTATCATTAAAAACAAGTACCATTAGATCCCACCACTGCTGCTATGTAAACACTGGACTGGCTCCAGAGCTTTACAACTAATCTTAAAAGAGATGCAAGCCACGAAACTCATGGGTACACTGGCTTTCCCACATGGGGGCATGTTCAGGAAGAGGTGGGCAGGCTCCGTCCACACCCTCCCAAAGCCCTGGCAGCCACACCAACACCCCACAGAACCACCAAGTCAACGACCCAAATTGCACCTCTTCACAACTAAACTCTGCAGAGATGCAAAACTGACCAAAATTCCAGATACATCAGTTTCCGGACTAAAAACTCTGGGGACTTTCGGTGTTGAGGCAGGACGCTTTCTCCCGGCGCATGAAGCCTCTGTGCCAAGAGGCTTCTACCTCACGGTCTACCCTGAGCCCAGGCAGCCACACGCATGTCCCGCAGCTTCTATCACGTAAACAATGGCCCATGTTCACAACTAGTCTCAGAAGAGGTGGCACGCCCAGCCAATGAAACTCACCGGCCCAGTGCTACAGACCCTGGCCAGAAGACACCTCCAATTCTACAAGTTTGGACAGCCCAGTAGGGCAGAGTAAATCAGGTGGGACAGTAGCATAGAAGCCAACTAAGCTCAATAAATCAAAACATTAACACAGAAAGTTCAGCTAAGAACGAACAATTTAGTAAACCTTCCAACAATGACTTTAATAATACTAAGTTTCTTTTACTTAAGCACATTTGGATAATTTCATTAGCCATTTTGTTGCTGTAAGCAATATAAAATAAATTTTTTGTGCCTGCTAAGGAGTCAGGCTTGGGGCTGAGTGGGAAAACGGGGACAATGGTGGAGAGATGGTCACACTGATGGTGGGATTTATGTCAGGACATTGAATGCCTAAAACAATTGTATTGTGAACAACTATGTAAACTATAGTGTTTAAAACATTAAAAAAGAAATTAAATTAAAACTTTAAAAAATTAAAAACAAATATTAAAACCAAATGTGCAGATAGTACCTATCCAAAAACATTTTAAATAAAAATGTTTGAAAAGTTTTGCTTAAAGAATCTTTTATTTTTCTTAAGGAGTATGACAATTTTTTAAGTCACAAAATATTCTAAACATGTCAAGAAGAGAACAGAAAAAGTCATAGAACTTTAACAAATGTTAATGTCCCTCTCGGAAAGCCCGGTAAGCTACCGAGAGTATGTCGCCCACACAGCAGAGCCTGGCAAGCTACCTGTGGCATATTCAATATGCCCAAAACAGTAACAAGTCTCACAATGGAGACGTTACTGGTGCCCACTCGAGCAAACTGATGAGCAACAGGATGACAGTGATAATGAATGTCTTCTAAAGTAACAAAAGTTACATGCACACCCTAGCCCACTGATGAAGAAAATTGTCGATTATAGCCTTTAAATTCTTAAATGCGGTATCAATATAAAAGGAATTAATTAATTCTCAGAAAGCCACCAATTTCTTTCACTGAAGAAGTTCAGGGAGAAAAACACAGTATGAGTTCTGCGGGAGTCTTAAGGGGAAGCTGAGCACAGAGAGGTCAAATGCCAAGGAGCAAATGGAACTCCACAGAAATTGAAAGTGACAAAGAAATAACAGGGCAACAAATCTGAGTTTAAGAGACTCGAGGCTTATGATGCAAACTTTCTACCACCTCCTCCCTGTCACCCTCCTGGCTATGTGCCTGCTAGTAAAAGCCCCACAAAGGATGAAAACAACTAATGGGGTCCTTCAGCAAGAGATGAAATTCTCCCACAGAGTGGGGAGGAAGACCAAGAAATCAACGGAGGGGAAGAATGATCAAGAGGGGCATCCGAAGCCCTCAGAGAACTCGAGGACTTAATTAGCATTCTGCAGTGTCTGAGCACGCAACTAGACTTTAACTATTGAATGTACTCTAAAAAAGGAAATTGCCTTTGCAATTCAAGTCACCCTATTCAAAATTCTGTACGAACTCCTGCAGTACAATGTGTAAATGACATTTTCTTCTGACCTTGTTGGTCAATCTAAGAGCCTTAATTTAGCACCAAAAGCCTGCCTGAATCCCAGTCCAATACTACAACAGAGTTTATCCAAAGAAGATTTGGGCTTCAAAGGCACTTAGTCCGCACAATCTTCAAACACGGCCCCTATTTTTCTGGTATTTCAGCCTGGCCAAAGCTGTTTCGGATTTCAATTCAATGTCTGTCCTAGGTTTATTCGAGGTACTGAAAGATTTATGGAGGTTACAGATACCTAATTTCTCACTGTCTTTGTCTTTGGATGCAGCGCAAAAGAGAGGGAAGACTCAGAAAAATAACAGATTGGTTGGGAATTCCATCCAAAATAGTGAGAAACAGGCTCCCAAATCCCAACAACAATGGGTTGCATAGGAGAATAAGGAGCCTTGGGAAAGCAAATAACACCGTAAGGGAGATGGAGACAAATCATTTCTCCATGTTCAACACGTGTCCGCTTGAAACCATATGTATACCCCTACCTGAGGCTAATGGAAATGATTCACGAACTTGTCTGCTCTCCTCACCCAAATTCTCCGGGGGAAGGTTTACCGTGCAGGGCAGGACATCAGTGAGGAAGGCAGTTCAGGGTGTGGCGGGCTCTGAAGCCTGACCGTCCAGAATTCTGACCTAATCAGTTGTCCGATTCCTTACCTATGCTTCCCACATTTTCTCATCTGCAATATCAAAATAAAGGATGAAGAATCGTTTCTTTCTGTTTTGTTGGGAGAACCCAATATTCATAAAATAGTATAGAATCACTCAGATTATAGCTATAATAGCTATAGCTACAATTATTATATCTGGCTTTTCCCTGCCTCCAGAATGGTCTGTGTTTACAGAAGGCATGCATTAAACATAAGCTAACATACTAAATTGGGCACCAATTCCTAAAAGCCCTACAAATCTTTGTAATATACAGTCTCTAAGCTCACAATACAATATTAAAAATGAAATTTCAACAACCCTGCCACAAGCTTACTAACCTTCCTGCTAACCTGTATTTTATAAAAGCCTATTTCTTACTTTTAAAATGCCGCCTAAACCCTTGACCGCTTATTTGTTATATGTATTACCTTTGATACCTTTTGGTCCCCCCTTAGTTTAAACTCGATTTTTATGTAGGCTTAAAGACTATTTGTCATATGAACTAAATAAATCTTAGCATCTGTACATGCTGCAACAGTAAGAGGGCTTAAATAAAAAGCATAAAATGCCAGAAAAAAATGACCTACCTAGCGCAATCCTTGATTTTATAATCATCATAATTTTTGAAAGATAGTAAATTTCAAAGCAAGCTGCCAAGCAACATGGCTTCCCGACTTCCTGAGTGTTGGACTTTGCAGAGACAAGACTTCCAATCACTGTGCAAAGAAAAACATCAAGCTACCAAGCACACACACACACACACACACACACACACACACACACACACACAAACGCACTATCTATTATTTCCTGTAAGAGTTTAACTTCCCAAGTTATGTCTAGTTTCATAGAAGGCAGCATCCTAGAATGTCGGTTTGCTGATTTAAGGGATTCCCAAAAGCTTTACCTCTGAGCAAAGTCTATTACAACCCCAATGAATTCAAATGAGCCATTGAGGGATTTGGGATTCCAAAGTCTCACAGTCAAGGTAAAGGCACAGATTTAAACCCCGTGAAAGGAATAAAAATTGTATCACTCATAGAATACTCATTTTTGCCAAATCTTTTCACTGCAAAATGGTGACATTTTTATGTCACCCGAATTCCAGAGCTAACAGCTGGTAGCTGAAAAGACGGGAGGAGCATCTCCATCATTTAACTCAGCTAGAAATAAGTTGTTAAAAATCAGAATTCTTATAATATTTTCACAGCCTACAATGAATAAATATCAAATAAGTAAATCTATTTGCGCACTCAATAGTCAGATTAAAACTCATTACCAACAGAGGTCAATGGAGAGCAAGAAATAAGTCTGCCACGGGAAGGATGGAACATATTTCATCAGTTCTCCAGAGTGATGCAAGTAATGTAAAGAAGCTTGAAAGAATTCATCTGCCCCCAGCAGGAAAGATAAGTTCCCAAAATACAGTTAGCAGAATATTACACTGATGTTCTTATGTCAGCGGTGACTTTTATTTCTCCTTTTGAATGACAGTTACATTTGCTTTCTTTTTTCTACTGGGTTTTGCAATAATATTTATTGGACTGCTGTGGACTGGTTGCCCTGTATGTTTTTTTTTAATGTATGTCATATTAAGCCTGTGTATGCACTACCCATTCAAGCTACATAAAGAAAATTAAGATGTTCAGCCAGCTCGTGCATGGGAGCGCAATTAGAAAGCCTGGAAGAGGAAGGAAACCAGTCAATCAATGAACCGATTATCTTTCAGTGTCTTTGGAGTAGGAATCAGAAGACTTAAGAGGAAACATTTCATTTTTTTCCTTCCTAACAATCATACGAGGTGAGAATAATATTAGCCCCATTTTCCAAATGAGAAATAGAAGTTTTAAGAGGTTAAGTTATTAATTCAAGTCATACAGCAAAAAAGTTGATAATGCAGAGCCAGCTGGCGATGCAAGCTATAAACTGGCAGAATTCTTTTGGGGAAAAGAATTTGGTCAATATATAGCCTATATCATGGGTCCTTTTCATTTCCTTTCTGGGTAGTGGGGGGAAGGAAATGGCCAGCGAATTTTTTTTATTTCATACAGAATGAGCAATTACAGTAATGGGAGTTGACAAAGATGTCAAAATCTAACAATAAGAGATTATTATAAATGCTCTTAAGGGGCATTTAAAAGCAGAGCTCATGCTGCTGAACTACCAGAGAAAAAAATAGGGGGAAAGTGAGCCTGCGAAAGTCACTCTGAGACTGTGAAAGTGTCTGCTCATAGGGATGCTCCAGCTAGTCCCAGAGACAGAACCCGGGTTCCTCTCGCTGGGGCATGCGCATCGGCCCTTCAAGTAGCCCCTACAGTGGATTCCTCTAAGACCACAACAAGCACAAACCCTCAGAAGCTCAGGTCTCTCGCTCGTCAAGCCCGCGCTCCCCGTGGACACGTGTCTCACCTGCGTGTCCCCCTGCTCCTTTGCTTTGTCTACTCTGGAGAAACCCTCGTTTCCTCATAAACGTGCTATTTCCTTTCACATCTTTCTAAGCAAGTTTCATTCAATAAAAACTCATATTTCACACAAAGAAAAGGAAAGAAAGGAAAGAAAAGAAAGAAAAAGAAAAGAAAAGAAGATTGCATTTCTTTAGCTTTAGCATGTTTAGGCCAAACCTTCCTTGGAGAGATGTTCAAACGGTGTGCCTTGTCCCCATTGTCATAGTGGCAAGAATTTCACAAGAGGTTGAATTCAGTCCCTCTCGGCTTTAGCTTCCTGATCAACACAACACAATAATGCTACAACCAAGAATGGGGACTTGGACCCTCTGCGCCTAAAGACTTTGATTCCAGAGACCTTCTAACACATTTTGGCATCCAGCGCAGCTTCTTACAGCAATGCACTGGGACTGTGAGCTGGGCTACAACTCTACACTGCCTGGGGATGGATCTTTCCTCCCCACCCTGTCTTTCTGCACGGAAAATGGCGGCGGAAGCAACATCCACATGGCAGGAGCCACCTTCTAAGACTCCTAACCCAGAGGTATACGGTTTTCACACTTGGGGCTCCTAGGGAATCATGGGAAGTGGGTGTTACTGGCACAAACTCGGCCCAGATAAATCCAGAGCTGCTGAGAGTGAAATGGACCCTCTGCGTCTAAACACTTTGATTCCAGAGACCTTCTAACACATTTTGGCATCCAGCACAGCTTCTTACAGCAATGCACTGGGACTGTGAGCGGGGCTATGCAATTTCTGGCAGAATTTTCCCTGGACTTTATACAGCAATCCAAAACCTTAAGAAAGTACAAAAAGAGTTATATACTTGGAGACTTAACATCTCTTAATTGTCAGCAATGTGAAACGGTTCCTTTTTAGCAGGTCTGACTTGAGGGGGAAACTCCAAATAATAACAGTGAGTTTTTTGTTGAAATATTGAAGGTAATCAAAGTAGCAGCCATTTCTCTGGACTGTGAACTAAGCAACAGTCCCACGCCAGCTGAGAAGAGGAAATATCCCTCTTTCCCGGTTGTTTCCCATTTTGGGGGAGAAACGCGGCGTGGCATCCACCATACTATGAGGCGCGGGAAGGGGGATGAGGGGGAGGGAAAAAAAGGAAAAGGAAAAAGGGAAAAAAGAAAGAGTTATATACTTGGAGCAGTGGGGCTACATATCTCTTCATTCTCAGCAATGGAAAGCTAATTATCAAATGCTTCCTTGGTAGTAGGGATGTCTTTTTTGGGGGGAAACTCCAACAACAATAGTGAGTTTTGTGTTGAAACATGGAATGTAATCAAGGTAAAGAGAAAATGAAGTGAAATTTATCAGTTATGCAGTTGGGGGGGCGGGGGCGGGAGGTATACTGGGGTTTTTGGTGGTGGAATATGGGCACTGGTGAAGGAATGGGTGTTTAAATATTATATAACTGAGACCTAAGTCTGAGAACTTTGCAACTTTCCACATGGTGATTCAATTTAAAAAAAAATAATTAATTAAAAAAAAAAAGAAAAGAATGGGGACTTGCCAAGAGAGTGACTGAAACAGTAAATTACTTTATCACAATTGAAAATGTATTTCAAAAACTAGGGAAAAAAACCCTCTGTGTAAGTACATAATTAATGCATTCCACAGCATTTCCACTCACTTCTGAGTACTCAAACAAGCTAAAAAAGAACATTTGCATGAAAAGATTATTATCACCCATACTCAGCTTCTCTCAGAAACATAAAGTATGGGATTTGCAAGAATCACATGATGGTTTAGTAAAAAGGTCTTCGAATTTGGGCTTGAAATTTTCCTTGTTTTTGCTTGCTCAGGGAGAAAAGTAGGAGAGATAAATTAATGATTGGGTTTTTTTCACTTGAAGAGATGGTGACAAGAACTCAAGAAGTTATTTTTATTTGATGTAGTATATATAAAGTAGGCTTCCCTTATGCAGACAATGTAAGAGGTAACATGTGCTCTTTGGAATGGAAAAATACTATACATTTTCAGTTAAGCAGAGCCAATATATAAAAAGTATTAGCATGCCTATAATATTAAAAGTCCATGGGGAGGGATCATTAGGAAGAAAAGTGTCCTAACAAGGCCTCTTGGCAGGTGACAGTAGGAAAGAAGAGGAAAACACTGGCCCCCAAACAAAATTAAAGGCACAGGAGAGTTTCTAGATAATATTCATCAGAAACCAGCTCTGACACCATGTGAATTAACAGTACTGGAAACTGTGATGCATAAAATACAGTAAAAATTTTAAATATAGGGGCTGCAGTAATAGCACAGCGGGTAGGGCGTTTGGCTTGCACGTGGCCAACCTGGGATCAATTCCCAGCATCCCATATGGTCCCCTGAGCACCGCCAGGAGTAATTCCTGAGTGCAAAGCTAGGAGTAGCCCCTGTGCATCGCCGGGTATGACCCAAAAAGCAAAAATAATAATAATAATAATAATTATATATAATACATGTATATATAATATATATGTATTATAAAAATATAATACAATATAATATAATATGTATAATAAAAATATAATGTATTATATTTTTATAATACATATATATTATATATACAAGTACAAAACAAATACTAGAAATAAGTGATTAAGATCATCATCACAATTTACTAGTATTATATCAAACAAATAATCATGCGATGACATTCCACCTTCACAGAGCATACAAAGATCTGGTCTTTAGGGCTTTAAGAATTAGGACTTTGACTTGAAGGAGCTTTGAAAACTGTGTTGTAAAGGCAGGAAAACAGGATATACTGAAAATCTCACGAGACAAGTTAAAAATAGAAGAGTTAAAAGAGGGCACACAGGGCCGGAAGCTGTAAGGCAGCCTTCGAGTCCACAGAAGCCTCGATTCTCGTCTGTCCAGCTTCCAAGTACGGACAACCGGGGGCTCGGGAACTCTATGGCTTCGACCCATTCGAACAAAACATCAGCAGTAACTACTTTCCACGAGAGAATTTGAAAAGTGAGCAACATTTAGTGAGCATTAAATAGACAAAAGCTATCGGTATCTTCTTAAGCAATTGTCAAGACCAGGGAGAGCACTCACGCTGGAGCACGTGCTTTGCATGCGGGGCCCCAGGTGGGATCGTGGCACTGTGGGGTCCCCGGAGCACCTTCCGGAGCAGCCCCTGAGCACCAAGCTGAGAGTCATCCCCAAACAGCCCCACTGTGAATGGCCCCAAAACCAAACCTAAATTAATAAAGCGTTGTCATCACATTATGTAGAGTCCAGACAATTATTCTTTCTGGTTATTCCTGTGAAGTATTTTTCATCTTCTCATATATACTTTGTTGGCATGCTTTCAATTTAATGGGTTACAAATGGTACCTCAACTTTATTTTGATTTAAATTTGTGTAATGAGGGGCTGGAGCAATAGCACAGTGGGTAGGGTGTTTGCCTTGCATGTGGCTGACCCGGGTTCGATTCCCAGCATCCCATATGGTCCCCTGAGCACCTCCAGGGGTAATTCTTGAGTGCAGAACCAGGAGTAAACCCTATGCACCACTGGGTGTGACTCAAAAGAGAAAAAAAAAAAGTCTAATGAGGAAATTATTTTTGCAGCTATTTATTAACTCTTTTTTCTCTCTCTCTGTTTATGATCTTTATTCAGTAAACCCTAGAGGAATGTCTAGGGTTTTTAAAAACTAATGTTAGTTCAGAGTACAAACAGCTTACCTTCTGGGCTCCCTGTCTTAAAAATGTGCTGGCAAAAGTTTCCAAAATGCAGTTGAAAAAGCCGGCCCCTGTGATAGAAATTCTGCCTCTTTGGATGAACTCAGTCCTACAGAAACGAAGATATAGAAATTATTAAATTCAGAAACTTTTATAATTAGCATAAAATAATATCTGTAAGTCAATATTTGCATAGCACACAAAATATTTTGTTAAAAAGAGACTTAAGAGTCTATCACACAGACAACAGTCTTATTAAGAACGCTGTTTCAGGGACAGGGGCAATGGTACAGCAGGTTGAGCATTTGTCTTACATGCAGCCAACCCAGGCTTGATCCCTGGCACCCCATATGGTTCCCCAAGCACTGCTAGGAGTAATTCCTGAGTGTAAAGCCAGGAGTAACCCCTGAGCATCGCTGGATGTGACATAAAAAGCTAAAAAAAAATAAAGGGAGGGAGGGAGGGGGGAGGGAGGGGGGAGGGAGGGGGGAGGGAGAGAGGAAGGAAGGAAGGAAAGAAGGAAGGAAGGAAGGAAGGAAGGAAGGAAGGAAGGAAGGAAGGAAGGAAGGAAGGAAGGAAGGAAGGAAGGAAGGAAGGAAGGAAGGGGAGAGAGACGGAGGGACAGAGGGACGGAGGGAGGGACAAAGGGACGGAGGGACGGAGGAAAAGCTTTATGAGCTCCCATTTGACCTGCAATACTATTCCTGAGAATATACTCTGGGACCCAAAAACACACAGCAGAAACACCACCTGCACTCCTATGTTCATTGCAGCACTATTCACAATAGCCAGAATCTGGGAACAACCTGAGTATCCAAGAACAGATGATTGGATAAAGAAACTATGGTACATTAGACAATGGAATATTATGCAGCCATCAGAAAAAAAAACAGTCATGACATTTGCTTAAAAATGTATTGACATGGAGAGTATCATGCTGAGTGAAATGAGTTAGAAGGAGAAGGGACAGACATAAAATGACTGTACTCATTTGTGGGATATAAAAAGAAAACATGAGACTAATACCCAAGGACAGTAGAAACAAGGGCCAGAAGGACTGGTCCATGTTTGGAAGCTTGTCACAAGTACAGGAGGGCAGTTAAGATAGAGAAAATACCACTATGACAATGATTATTAGAAATGATCACTCTGGACTGGGCTGGAGCAATAGCACAGCGGTTGGGTGTTTGCCTTTCACGGGGCAGACCTGAGTTCGATTCCTCCGCCCCTCTTGGAGAGCCCAACAAGCTACTGAGAGTATGGAGCCCGCACGGCAGAGCCTGGCAAGCTACCCGTGCATATTGGATATGCCAAAAACAGTAACAATAAGTCTCTCAATGAGAGATGTTACTGGTGCCCGCTTGAACAAATCGATGAGCAACGGGATGACGGTGACATTTACACTCTGGACAAGAACTGAGTGTTGAAGTAGGTAAAGGGATTTACATGATAAAACTGTCAGTACCTGTCTTGCAAACCATAATGTCCAGAAGGAGACAGAGACAGTGAGAAGAAAAGTGCCTCCCACAGAAGCAAGCTGGGACAGGGGGTGGTGGGGGGTGGGAGTGAAACTGGGGACACCTGTGGTGGGAAATACACACAGGTGAAGGGACGGGTATTGGAACACCTACGAGTGACACCCAATCATGAACAACTGTATAACTATGGATCTCATGGTGAGTCAATTTAAAAAATGCTTTAAAATAAATAAAGTAAAATAAATGAAAAGAATGCTGTTTCAAATTCCTGAGAGTACATTTTTACAATTTTTATGTCTCCACCAAAGATATTAATGTTATGTGAAGTAACAAATGTGCTAACAAGCTTTATTGTGGCAATCATTACACAAGATGTAAATAAACCAAACTCCCTACACAAGGTCAGATATCACTTGGGGGAACAAAGTATCTGGGAGAACAAAAAAATATATGGGCAAATAATTCTAACTATAACAACTGCAGAATATAGGATTCTTACTCAAACCTAAGAAATAATTTCTTAATAAGAATGTGGTAGTCAGGAGTTCTATGTTCTGTCTCTGACATAACTGATTACAATATTCAAATATTATTTTAGTAGAATTCCCACATAACCAGCAACTCCACTCCCTGGCATCTATCTAAGCTAGTACCATGAAAAAATATGTGCACACCTATGATCACTGCAGTCGTACGACAGCTCAAATCTAGAAGCAACCCAAGTGTCTAATGATAGATGACATTGTGGATAAAGAAACTGTGGCATATCTATACACGATGGAAATACCACTCACCTAGGAGAAGAGATTAAATCCTGCATGTTGCTACACCCTGGATGGAGTTAGAAGGGATTATAATAAGTGAAATAAATCAGGAGGAGAAAGACAAGATCCAAATGAGCTCCCTCATATGTGGTGTATAAGCAATTGCAGGCAGGGGCAGCATCCAGTGGTAACAAACCTTTGGACTCTGACTCCGGGACTGAGGTCACCAACAGTACAGAGATAGGCATTGTGGGTAAGGAGAACTAAGGTGCCAGAGAGGCAGGGCCGAAGGACCTTCGGTTCTTTGGTGGTGATAGTGGTGGTACAGTGACTGTAGGCCAAAAAACAATAGCACTATTACCATGTGACCTCAAATACAATAGAAAAAATATAGACATTTTGTTTTCAAGCTATAGAATCATTGGGGTTTTTTTGGGGGGCGGGGGGATGCTCAGGGTTTACTCCTAGCTCTGTGCTCAAAGATCACTCCTGGCAGTGCTTAGGGGACCATATGTGATACAGGAGATTGAACTGGGGTCAGCCACATACAAGGCAAGCATCCTACCTGCTGGATCACTCCAGCCCAGCTCAAAGTTACAAACTGAGCTGAGACATTATCAATTATATCCCATTAGGCAAATTACTTAGATTCTCTTCTTTCTGGTGCTCAGCGGACCATGCAAAACATAATCGTTTTATGTTTAAATGTATAAGCTAGGAAGTGAAATTGCTGGGTCATACTGAAATCTACTTTAAATCTTTTGATAAAATTCCATACTATTTTCCACAAAGTTGAACCAGACAGTATTCCCACCAATAGTGAATGAGGCTTCCTTTTTACCACATCCCCATCACCACTGATTCATTCCCATCTTTTTGACATGTACCATTCGCACTAATGTAAGATTATACAAAGCTATTGTAACCAAAACAGTGTGGTACTGGAACAAAGATAGAGCCTCAGAACAATGGGATAGAATGGAAAGTCCCAAGATAAAAACCCTCAGATATAATCTGTGACAAAGGAGCTAGGTGCATGAAGTGGAGCAAAGAGAAAGTCTCTTCAACAAATGGGGCTGGAAAAACTGAATGGCCATATGCAAAAAGAAAATGAAATTTGATTCATATTTAATACCATAAACCAAATTTAGTTCAAAGTAGATTAAATAGTTTAAGATTGGACTAAAGTTCACAAACTACGTTGAGGAAAACATAGGCAGAACATTCTAGGATAAGAACTTAAGAGGTGTTTTCTATTGGATTCCATTAGCAAAGCTAACAAAAACAAAAATAAATGTAGTTCATCAAATTCAAAAGGTTTTTATGAAAAAAGAAACACTGATCAAAATTAAATGTACACACTACCAGATGGGAGAAAATATTTGCACATAATACATTAGATAGGGGAAAAAATCCAAGACTCACAAAGCAACAAAAAAAACCTAATAACCACATCTCATCACAAAAAGGATATATAGATGGTCAAACACTGTATCACTATATCACTGTCATCCCGTTGATCACCGATTTGCTTGAGTGGGCCAAGTAACATCTCCATTCATCCTAGCCCTGCGATTTTAGCAGCCTCTCTTTACTCATCCTTCCAAATGGTGCTGCATTAGAGGCTCTTCAGGGTCAGGGGAATGAGACCCATCATTGTTAATGTATTTGGCATATGAATATGCCACAGGGAGCTTGCCAGGCTCTCCCCCACATACACACCGTGGTCAATAGGTATGTGAAAAAGTTCTCAGCACCACTTATTATCACAGACATCAAAGGACAGCACAGTAGGAAATTCTAGGGACCCTCATTCCTCCCTAAGACAAGGACCTAACAATAAGATAAGGACCAAATTGCTTTTTTTGAAAACTCCAAAAACCAGTTATGTGGTTACAGAGTCCCAGCTACTTAAAAAAAAAAAAAATTTTAAAGCACATGATTAACAGAACATGTTGTTATTTATTTGCCGTAATCCCTATTCACCCAGCTCAAATGCAACAAAATTAAGGAAAAAAACTTTCAACTTCTAGCTTCTCCCTTGAGAGAAGAACAGACTGTACATGTAACAGAATGGAATTTATTTACATCGAACATTTTGGCTTTACAGGGAGTGTAGGAAGGACTGCCCAAGAGACTGGATTCTGAACAGTCTAACACAGAATGCTGTGGAAAGCAGCCTATAAACTGGATACCCTGAGACTGCTATTAGCAGAGTCAAATGTGTTGACATGTTACAGCACAGAGCATAACATACTGCCATGTAAGGCAAGGAATTATAGGCCTTGAGAACAGTGTCAGATCTCTAACTGATAAATTAATTATATTCATGAGTCCAGAGAAGATACAGCTCCAGAAAGGGTTTGAAAGATCCCAAAAATCTCCAGTCGGGCTATGTGATAAACATCTTCCTCTGCATGAAGCAAGTCTACAAAGACTAGGAGAGTTGGGTGTTTTTCCAAAGGCCTAGATCTTAACAAAAGACCACAAAGTATACTACAGAACAGGAATACATAACTCCAGGAAATGAACAAAATAATAGTAAACATATATTTAAAGAATTATTTTAAAAGGAGATCTATAATTATCTGGCAAAGAATATCTTAATAGCCATATAAAAGATCCTCAGTAAGCTAAGAAAACACAGATGGACAACTTCACAGAATCAGTAAAATGATAATGATTCATGAGCAAAATCAGAATATCAGCAGAAAGATAGAAACTAGCACAAAAACATCCCAAAAAAGGAATTCAACAAAAGACATGAACAAGCAGAAGAATGATGAGAGCTTGGAGTCATTTGAAATTACTGAGTACAGCAGCAAAAATAAAAAGAAGGTGAAGAGAACCTAAGGAACATGGGAGAAGTCATCATGTGGCTCAGAGCAAACTTTCTGGAAATACCAGAAAGAAAGGAGAGAAAAGACAAGAAATAATGAATGAAAATTTAGGAATACCAGCAAGAAAAACCCAGGTTTGTGGGACCTGTGGCTGAAATCTCCAGGCTCCCATGAAGTTGAAAATGGGTGACCTTCCCCCATCGCCTTATGCTTCCGGGAGCCTGGCAGTCTCAGCCCAGGAACTGCCTCTGGTGCCATATAAGCTCGTTAACAGCCACGATCCAGAGACACACAAATAAATCTCTCAGAAGAAAGCAACACAGAATGATACGCCTCAAAGATGCAGGTGGACCCCAAAGTCACCATCAGACAAAAAAAATTAAATTAACCTCAGCTGTATAACCATATTTAAAAATTTTAAATTCCTGGTGCATGCTGCCACATTCACAGCCATGCTGCATTTTACATGTTGATAATCTCCTATATAAAAGATTATCTGCTCCAGGGTGAGACATAACAATCTCCACAGACTTTTCTCAAAGGAAACTTTCTGAGATCATTTTTAGCAGATTACTCATAACAAGCAATACAAAATAAATTATTTAGGTCCTGCTTAGGGGGCAAGGTTTGGGGGTCAAAGTGGAAACATTTGAAATATGGTGGTGGGTAGGTAGGTATAATGGTGGTGGGATTGGTGTTGGAATATTAAATGTAACAAACTATTGTGAACAACTTTTTTTTATTATTTTTTTTAAATTTAAATTTTATTGAATCACCATGTGGAGGGTTACAAAGTTCTCAGGATTATGTCAGTTTTACAGTACTCAAACACCCTTCCCTTCACCCGTGCCCATATTCCATCACCAACCACCCCATTATACCTCCCGCCCCCTCCCGCCCCCCCAGTCCCCGCCCTTGTAAGTGATAAGTTTCACTTCGTTTACGCTTTATCTTGGTTACAGTCCATGTTTCAACACATAATTCACTATTGTTGCTAGGGTTTCCCCCAAAAAAAGAGAAGACAGTCCCACTGTCCAGGAAGCATTTGATGGCTCTCCATTGCTGAGAATGTAGAGATATTAAGTCCCGCTGTTTGTTACATAACTTTTCTATTTTTTTCCCCCCTCGTCCCGCGCCACCGAGATCACGCCTGTTTAGTAATCACCACGCTGCCTGACAAAGGGAAAACAAACCAAAAGAGATGGTTATTTCTCGTCATCAGCCAGCGTGGGGCTCTGGCTTAGTTGATAGTCTGGTAGAATGTCTGCAAGCAGTTTCTGGAACCAAAAGTAATACGCTGGTATCGGCCCCGGCTCAAGATTCCACCAGCGTCCCGCTGTTCCAAGTACATAATAATTTATTCCCTTGTATCCGATTCCCACGCCACCAGGTCCATGTCAGCTTAATGGACATCATACTATGGTTAACGCCACGCCGCGTTTCTTCCCGAGAAAGAAGGATATTTCTTCTCAGCCAGCGTGGGGATATGGCTTAGTTCAGTCTATAGAGATGGCTACCACTTTGGTGGCCTTCAATATTTCAGCAAAAGACTTACTATTCTTGTTAGGATTTCCCACCAAAGTCCGACCCGTTAAAAGGGAACCATTTCATATTGGTGATGATTAAATGACAATAGGTTGCGCGGCCATGGCAGCAGCCTCGTGGCTTTGAATTTCTGTATAAAGTCCAGGGAAAGTACAGCCAGAAATTACACATCGCTACAAATTTAACCCTATTATGGTCCCCCCAAAGTCCAACCCATTACAAAGGAACCATTTCATATTGCTGATGATTAGATGACATTAGGCTGCCGCGGCCGCACGGTTTTGGGTTTCTATATAAAGTCCAGGGAAAATTCTGCCTAAAATTCTATCGCTACAATCTTTTACCCTTTAACAAAAAACTTAGTACTATTGTTTGGAGTTTCCCCCCACGGTAAGCCCTGCCAAAAAGGAACATTTACACGTTGCTGACAATCAAGAGATATTAGGTCGCGGTTTTGGATTTCTATATGAAGTCCAAGGAAAATTCTTTTGGAAATTGCATCACTCGTTGGCAGCGCCTGGGCCAGAAGCTCCCAGCACACAATTTGGAGGCATTTTGGGGGCGCCGCTCGTGTCCAAAGTGGTTCAGTTGCCTCCGGGGTCGATCTCGCGCGGGGCCGCAAAGGTATTGTGAACAACTTTTAAAAATAAAATGAAATAAAAAAAAACAATACCAGCTAAACTCCGTAGAGAACCACATGAAGATTTTATTATAACCAAACCATCAAGTCATAGACAACAAAGGAATTCAGAAAGCAGGGGAGAAACAGTGATTTATCCTAATTCCTGAGTGCAGAGCCAGGAGTAACCCCTTAGCACTGCTGGGTGTGACCACCCCACCCCAACCCAAAGAAATAGCCACAAAAAAAAGTGATTTATCACATACACAGGAGCTCCCGTGTAAATCTCAGTAACTTTTTGAGAAAAACCCAATAGGGCAGAAGTTGGAATAAAATATTCAAAGTACTTAAGGAAAAAATCCTGCAAACCAACAATACTATGCTTAGTGAAACTGCCCTTCAAAAATGAAGGCCAAGTTTAGAATTTGGGGGGTGAGAGAGAGTAGCTGGGTTAAGGCGATTGCCATGCACAGAACCAAACTTTCTAATCTCTGGCATCACAGATGGTCCCGAGCTCTGCCGGGAGTGAACCCTGAGCACAAAGCCAAGAGTGGGCCCTGGGGCTGGAGCAGTAGCACAGTGGGTAGGGCGTTTGCCTGGCACACGGCCGACCCAGGCTCAATCCTCAGCATCCCATATGGTCTCCCGAGCACTGCCAGGAGTAATTCCTGAGTGCAGAGCTAGGAGTAACCTCTCATCACCGGGTGTGACCCAAAAAAGCCAATAAATAAATAACTCAATACATAAAGTTTCTTCTAAAAAAAAGTGAACCCTGAAAACTACTGGGTGCAGCTCAAAAACAAAGAACTTGCCAGATAAACAAAACATGAGGACTTCATCACCGCAATAGATTTGAGTTCTACTGAACTTGAGCTCACACGGCATTTTGTTCAACAGCCACTAGCACAGTGGCTTCCGTATGCTAAGTCCTTCACTGAGTGCTAGCTTCCCACAGGTAAGGAGACATTCTCTGCCTGCCCAGATCTCGTGTAGAATAGGAAAAGATTGATAGGCAAGTGGTGAGTATCATGTCAGCAAAGCTGACATTTTATCAGGAGGAAACCACAAAGACCCAGGCAGAAGGCATGAAAGTAGCACAGGAGCATACAGTATGCAGAGAAGAGAGGAGATGAAGATAGGAGAAACATTTCCCTGACTTTCTTATAACTTTATGGAAAAGAGATGCTAACTACCACCCGTTTCATGTGCTTTTATAGGTCTCTATCTGTATTTACAAGCACATTCACTGATTCACTGACGCTAGGAAAGATATTGGGAGAAAAGTATGGATCCCAAGAGCTGTTAATTTGATATTTAAAAAATTGTGTTAATTTCAGTTAGATCTCCTAATAGCAGTAATCTATTTAGATCATGTACACAGTAAACAGGATGCCTTCAAAATGAGAGAGAGAGAGAGAGAGAGAGAGAGAGAGAGAGAGAAAGAGACTGAGTCTTATCCTATACAAGCCAACATAAATACTAGGCAAACCGTATAGGCAAAGCAGCTTCCACCTCTCAGGTTTAAGCCTATTTAAAATGCTTTGCTCACGTAAAGCTATATCCTAGTGACACTAATCTTGCCTGTCTTTATTCCATATTATTCAGAATAGAATTTACGGTGACATTAATATTTACAAGTGAAAGTGGAGCAGTCTTATACTCTTGGGAGAGATACACTTTTCGGTCCTCAAGGCAAGTTTAGGTGAGGGATTAATAAAAATCTCACTTACATCATATTCTAACCAATATTTCTTTCCACTGCTTTTGAGAGAAGTAAGTGCTCAGAAAAGCACTTCCCAGGTTTCTCCCCACATATCAGAGAGTAACGAGGCACTAAGGGGAAACCGTGCCCTTGCCATGGAGAAGATGAGAATTTATCCTCTTCTACTTGAAGACTGCCAGAGAAGGAAACAGTGCCTTCCCTCAACATGGCACTGACAAGCACATCAGATATTTTCTTCTGAGTGCTTGTAGCTAAACCCCCTGCGCTAGATAAGCCTCCATCTAAGTTCCTAAGTTGCAGGTTGCAGAACAATATACAGTTAATGTCAGCTCCTAAAAGAAACGGAAGCGGGCTGGAGAGGTAGTACAGAGGGCAAGGCACTTGCCTAGATGGTGCCCCCAGATGGCCAGGAGTGATCCAGGCAGGAGCACAGAGTCAGGAGTAATCTCTGAGCACAGCAGGTGTGGCCCAAAATAGCAAAAAAAGAAAAATGGATGCCTGGACAAATGGATACAGCTGGAAAATGACAGAATCTCTGGGCATGAGAATAATAGATGTCCATTTTATACTTTGTTCTTATATATTTTCTCTAATAACTTATAGCATTTATTATATAATTAATAATTAAAATATAAAGAATAATTTAAAATGTAGTAATTTAATATTAATATTACTGATCAATCATCAAAGTATTAATAATATCCTGACCATTTTCAGATTAACAGTTATTCTTTAAAATGTTCTACGCCACCAAAAACCATTTTCATCAAGATACATGCTAACTTCTCACTTACCCTTTTCTTAAAAACTCTCCTTAAATGCCCTCGTGCCTTTCCTTTTTCCATAGTACTATATACTCTCAGTTCTTTGAACCTTTTGCCCTGAACTTGCTCCAACTCTCAAACTTAAAATGTTTCTTATTTTCCTCAAGAGACGTAAATCGGGAGTCACAGAGATAGTACAGCAGGCAGCGAGCTTGCCTTGCAAGTAGCAACCTAGGTTCAATATTTCGCATCCCGTATGGTCCCCTGAACACCACCAGAATCAGGAGTAAGCCAAATGTGGTCCAAAAACTACAAAGACAGAGACAGAGACAGAGAGACAGCGAGAGACAGAGGCAGAGAGAGATATGAAGATGACTCGAGCTTCTAAAGCCTGTCTTGTATCTCTGTTTAGCCCAGAGGAAAGACTGCATCACATACTACCATATGCCCGGGTCACACTGAGCCCGCCAATGCTGTACGGCTCAGGGGTGAACTATGGCTCGGATATGAACTATGGTCAAACATTCTTCTTTTACACACGAGGATACGGCAGTTAAATAATGTGGCTACGGTCACGGAGTTTGGTGTATACAATTTCATTATCTACCACCTCAAAACTGTGGCCCTTCTCTCACGACTAATGGTACAACCATCTTCCATGCCTATGGATTAGAAATCTCACAAACACTTTATGTGATTCTCTTTCTAATCAACCCAACTTCCATCATTTACAAGACTGTGGGATTTTTAGTTATTATTCTAACATCCCTCAAAAGTCAGTCATTCTCCCCCTTGCGACTGTCACTGCCTGAGCATAGCACAGCACGTTGTGAAAGCGTGTCTCAGTGTCACTCCCAACAGCCTCTCAATGGGGTCCTTGTCTCCAGCAGAGGCTCCCTAGAACCAACAGTACCCAAAGCCCCCATCCCAACCATACACCTCTCTTAGCACTGACTGTTTACTGTTTGCTAAGTGCTAAGGCATGGCAGAGCCTGGCAAGCTCCCCGTGGCATAGTCAATATGCCAAAAACAGTAACAATAACGGGCCTCATTTCCCTGACCCTGAACACGACAGGGAGAAATGGAGACATTACTGGTGCAAATCGATGAGCAACAGGACGATCAGTGATACAGTGAAGGCAAGGGCATAAAGGCCGTGTGCCAGATGAGACTCCTCCATACTGTGGCATGTAGTTGTTGCATGTCCAGCTCTATTGTTTGAAAATGCTATTAAGAATTCGACACTTCTACAGATGGACAATTAATATGGATCTATTTTGGAGCTTTTACCAACAGTGCTACAATGAAAATACTTATATTTATCATGAACCTAGAAAAAAGTACACACGTGTCTCTATGACGTATCTAGCAATCAAATATCTGAACCATAAGTCATGCGTAGTCCCAACTTTAGTATCACAGTATCACTATCATCCCATTGTTCATCAATTTGCTCGAGCAGGCCCAGTAATGTCTCCATTTGTCCTAGCCCTGAGATTTTAGCAGCCTCTCTTTACTCATCCTTCCCAATGGTGCCGCATTAGAGGCTCTTCAAGGTCAGGGAAATGAGACCCATCATTGTTACTGGTTTTGGCATATGTATAAGCCATGGGGAGCTTGCCAGGCTCTCCCGTGCGGGCGGCCCCTTACAACAGAGTTGTGTTAACAATTATGCAAAAAGATTAGACAGAAAGGAACTAAATACTGAGTGTCAACATGCAATGGAGTTTCTGTATATACATCTTCCAAATATCCTTGGAAGCGTACACCAGCAGATAGAGAAAAAATAAAATGTTTCTGGTGGAGTGGGTCACAACCAGCTGTACTCTGGGTTACTCTATCCTGGCGGGGGGGAGGGGGGAGGACAACCACGCAGTGCCAGTGATTGAACTGTGGTTGCCATATGCAAGACCATAACCACTGTAGTAGATAGTGCCAAATGTTTTCTATATAGTTGTATGTGTAGTATTAATTTACTGCAGTAACACACACATAGAAGGATTTCATAAAATGCATTATAAGCTAACGGGTGGAAAGGAGGGAGAGTGCAGGGAAGGAAGAGGGCGGGGAAGATGCAAAAGAAGCGTTTACTGCCTCTCCCTGCTTGTTAGGAACCAGGGCCACCTGTCTTAGGGGTTCCACATGCTCAAGTCAGTAGGGGGCAGCCTCCACCCGGTGGAGAGAGGAGTTCCCACGGTTTCCTGAAAGTCACTCAGTGCCTACATCTGCATCACTTCAACGGCTCTGTCCAGGGGTGACATAAATCAACACAGACCCAAGGGGATCACAGTGGAGAAAATGTAGCTCAAATCTAGAAACACCTTGTGGATGTAAACGGCAGTTTACAAAATCAGTCTCCTATCTTGGGGTCACTGAAAAATGCATGTCCTTTGGGAGTTAAGTTGAGAGGAAATACAGATAGGAACTAATCCCCAGGGCACACAGCCACAGATTCTGAATCCAAAAAGGCAGTTTCCAGGAAAGCACAAGCTTAATGAGATCCTGTCCCTGAATTATTGACTAGTTAGGTATGGCAAGTTTTGCCTAATTGTTTTCATGATAGAAATTTAATTAAAGTGTGTTGGACAAAGAGAGAGAGAAAAGGATTTCATAGATATTCTTCTTGTGGTGACATTTCCATTCTAATCACCGTTTTCAGAATTCTCCTGTGATGGCACAGAGGTGAAGCCCAAAGGCCAGGTCAGGTCTGCAGAGCCCACTGTCTGTCCACTCCTATTTAACTGCCCCCTCTTTATATGTCACACAACACATGAGAGTTCTCAGTAAGTGCAAAGCAGTTCTTAGTCTTCACACACACGAGAGATTATGTGTGTGTATATATATATATATATATTAAGTGTGTATATATGTATATTATGTGTATACATAATATATAATGTTTGTGTGTATACATATGTATATAATGTATGTGTGTATACATATATATTATGCATACACACACACACACACAACCAGAGAGAAAGACAGATGCAGACACAGATGCACTGAGGATGTACTTCCTGGAGTCAGACTCCGCTCTACATGCAACAGGTACCCTCCTGTCTGAGGCAAGTCCCCAAAGGTCTGTGAAAACTGTCTCCTCCGTAAACTGGCATTAGTAATTACTAGCCCATGTGCAGGGGTGAACAAGTAATACATGGAAAGGGCTCCAGGTACCGAGGGTAAGCACTGAATCCTTCGGCCAATATGAACACTCCAGCCATAACACTTTCTCCACCACACCGTTTCCATCTGCAGGAAGAGAAGCAAGTGTCCGAGAAGGTGGACGCCCAGCGTGCAAGTCCCACTGCACTCAACTCCGAAATCTTTGCACTTCATTGACTTCAAAGTGTCCCACTGTCACTCACTGTCACTGTCATCCTTGCTCATTGATTTGAGCGGGCACCAGTAACGTCTCTCATTGAGAGACTTATTGTTACTGTTTTTGGCATATCCAATACGCGCGGGCTCGATACTCTCGGCAGCTTGCCGGGCTCTCCGAGAGGTGTCGCACAGTCATCATAAATGGCTTAGCAGTGAGCCCCGCCCGCCCCATCCTAGCATTGGCGAGGCTCCAGCCTTCTCATCTCCCCCAGCCTGCCGCCACATCACAGGGTCACACGTGGCCCTGCAATGGTGTGACCCACACCCCTGGCAGGCTCTCTAACCCCCTGTCCTCAGGCACTACTCTCTTCTCCCTTGAACCCAAATCATTAACAATAAGCCGCAGAGGGAAAGCCCAGAACAGCAGGAAATAATCAGAGGCTGAGATTCTCAGTGTCCGGGCAGCCGGTGTGGGTGTAATAGGGCAGAGTAGCTCCCTAGCTAAAATAATACTGAAGAATGGCTCATCAATAATATTAATCAATAATATAAATGATTAATACTTGATGACAACCTTCTGCAGTACACTGGATTGAATCCCTGAGAGGCAGTTATCTCCTACACAACAAGCCTCGGAAGTCAGGATTTAAGCCCATCTCACACATTTCAAAAAGCAGATTCACTAAGGTGGACTGGCGAAGGGCACACAAAATTAAAGTGGCAGGGCCCATGACATTAACTTCAGTTCCCATGTCCTTTCCCTCAGAAAAATGCCTACTGGGTGCAACTGGCCGGCATCTTAAGTGATGGGCACTATCACTATCACTATCATCCCAATGATTGTCGATTTTCTCGAGTGGGCCCAGTGACGTCTCCATTCTTCCTAACCCTAAGATTTTAGCAGCCTCTCTACTCATCCTTCCCAAGGGTGCCACATTAGAGGCTCTTTCAGGGTCAGGAGAATGAGACCCATCATTGTTACTGGTTTGGGCATATAAATACACCACGGGGAGCTTGCCAGGCTACCCCATTTGGGCAGGAAACTCTCGGTAGCTTGTTGGATTCTCCAAAAGGGAGAACTAGGCAATAAGAGGTCTTCTAGTAACTTGGTTTTATAGTCTCTGGATGCTGGCCGTTGATGGGATTACACGGGCATTGGGGACAGTCTGTGGGTGTGACCACCTAGCTACTGAATGGGGATCTGGGAGGAAGAAGCCCAGTCCCGATCCGAGCAGGCTTGGAGATCTCAGCCCCGGGTCCCACACACCTGGGTTCCACTGCCGGTTCCTTCATGCGTGAGGCTCATCCAAGCATGTGGAGAGTGGCCTTGAGCATGGCTGTGGCTGGGTTCCAGAGGTAGGTCTTTGGCTGCCAGGGCTCTGCGAGGGGTGGGGAGGGAGACTCAACCCACCCCCTCTGAGGAGCCCGGTGAAGATAGCCAGGCGAGGGGGCAAGAGACTCTGCAAGTGATGGGCAAAGTCTCACAATGTAGAGACAATGTAGCCTAGTTTGGAACTAATGCTGGGCTATGAGACCCTTTGGTGCACAGAGGCCGTTCAGTGCTGGCACCAGGGACGAGGGCCCTGTGTTGTCACCAGGATTGAACTATCTGAAGAGTGACATCGAGCTGGATACTCTGCTCGTTGCTTGAAGTTCTTCACCATTTTAAAGTAAAGCATTCCGAGGGCTGGAGGAGAAGGAGGGGTGAAGGTGCTTGCTTTGCCTGCTGCCGACCCAGTCTGGTCCCCAGCACCGCCAGGCGCGACCCCTGAGCACTGTGCAGGAGTAAGCCCCGAGCAGCAGCATCGGTGTGTCCCCCAAACAAAGGATTCTGTGTTTTCATTTTGCAGGAACAGGGCAGACGACGGGCTGCCCTTCATCCATCCCATTTTAAATGGAGGCGGGTGTGACGCTGCCAAGTGCCGCGCCCTGCAGAGCTCTCTGAGGTGCTTGGGGACGCCTGCTTCTCTTTGGGCGCCATCAGGCCTGAGGGTGCCGCCAGCCCACCCCTCCAGCCCTCACCGTGTCCCCTCACTTCACCACAGCAGCCGCCAAATGAGAGGGAAACCTTTTTGGTACAAAGCCACAGAGATAAAGTGTGTAATCGAGAATGCGAGGCAGGCTTAGCACCCATCCGACCTGCTGGAATCTCCCTTCTTCCAGTCCTTATTTCCCTGAGAATTTCTCCCTTGCGTCCATTCGGGCCCTCCTCAGAACGCTGCCCCGCTCATCGGGAAGGCACATCTGCGGCAAAGTGTGTATTGTTTGCAGACAGCCAGACGATCAGCCGGTCATGCTTAATAAGATTAACAGGAACTGCAAGCCCTGGAATTCCTGAGGTGTCACTCATGTCTGCCTGCAACTAGGACCCCAGGACACGGACTCCTTAATCAAATCTCACCGTTCAACAGATTCACCTGGAGAACTCAGAAACTGTTTCCAACCCGGAGTCAGCTGGGACTGCAAAACCAGAATCACAATAAATCACACAGTTAACCTTGGCCCTGAACCGTGGCCACGTCTCAAAACCCAAGAGAACCAATCATCAGGGAAATGCAGATGAAAAACACATCTGCCCACTCCCCACCCCATCCCCAACACCGCCTGCTGCCCCCCAGGCCTGCTAAAGGGCTGTCCTAAAGACAAGAAACCTTCGATGGCAAGCATGTTGACAAAAAGGAAGTTTTACTGTTGGCGGGAAGCCAAATTGGTAGACAGCCACCAAATTAAAAACCGTAAGAGTTCCTACAATTCTTAAAAATAGCATTATCAAACAATCTATGTTCCACTCTGGATATATATATATCCAGGACTGGAGTGACAGCACAGTGGGTAGGGCACTTGCCTTGCATGCGGCCAACCCGGGTTCAATTCCTCCGTCCCTCTCGGAGAGCCTAGCAAGCTACCCCACATGGCAGAGCCTAGCAAGCTACCTGTGGCATATTCGATAGGACAAAGACAGTAACAAGTCTCACAATGGAGACGTTACTGGTGCCCGCTCGAGCAAATCGATGAACAACAGGACGACAGTGCTACAGTGATATATAGATAGATATATATATATCTATATAGATAGATAGATAGATATACCCAAAAAACACTAAATCATGATCTCAAAGAGCTGTATCTGGCCTCTGAGTTCACAGGATTATTTACAGTATCTAAAATATGAAAGAATGCAAGTATCCATCAAGGAAAGAAGAATCTGGAATACACAATCTGGAATAGGCATAGATATGGACACTTTCAAATATTTTTGCAAGTTTAAAAGGAAGAAGAAAATTCTACATCTATGACATAGATGGACTACATGCACGCTAAGTCAGATAAAGTCAACTACCATGTGATCTCACTTACTTGTGGTATCTGACAAAACATACTCAGAACAGACTGGTGGATGCCAGAGTAGGGGTGGGGGTGGGGTGCAAAGTGGATAAAGAACATTGAAAAGATACAAACGTCCCTTCAGAAGATAAATTAATCCTGGATGTAACGTGCAGTATAGTGACTGCAGCAGAAAAAAACTGTACTGTACATGTAGAGGTTGCTGCAAGAGTGACTGCTGTTGTGGTCGCTGTTACTGTAGTGTTTTGGGAGGCCACACCCTGTTGTGCTCAGGGCTGTTCCCCGGCTCTGGGCTTCAGAATCACTTCTGGCAGGGCTCAGTGAACCACATGTGATGTCATGGATCCAAACCAGGTCAGCCATGTGCAAAGTAAGTGTCCTACCTTCTGTCCTATCTCTCCAGCTCCACAAGAGCAAAATTTAAAGTTCTCATTGAAAAAAAGAAAAAGTTTCTAACCCTGTAAGACGATGGGTATTGGTCTACTCTGGTGATTATTCTCCTCAATATACCCATACATCAACTTACTATGTTACATACCTCAAACCAATACAACGCAATATGGTAGTGAAAAAATAGGAACAAAGAAAAGGTAAAAGGAGTATCTGAAAAAGATGAATATGGATTTGCTACAAGATCTTAAAAGATCTTACTTAGAAATAAATGAAAATGTTCCTTGGCTGTCTTTTCCAGTGGGATTATCACCATTTCAAATAAAACAGCTTCCTCTGTTTTTCAAATGGAGCCTCTTGAAGGAGGCACCCCACTTTGAACACAGCTGACCCCTAGTTCCAACGACTCATTCATCCAGTGATGAGTCCTCTCCAAGTGCAGCGCCTTCTTACTCGTTACCCTATTGGCTATTCCAGCACTCTGCAACCAAGTGCTACTCAGCGATTTCCACATCCCGGAAGTCACGTGGCATCTTACTGGCCAATCAGTAAATCCGGAGGCTGTCTCCATAGTAGTGGTACAAGATATTCTCTCCATCAAATTTCCTACCAAATGCTTTTGGATCTCTGAGACAGTTCTCTCTGCCACTTCTATCCCTTTTTCCGGAAAGGGCCATTATCCACCATTCAATCATCAAGAGGCAACAGAGCATCCTCCAGCTAAACACGACTCAGAGGACAGGGATGTGGCAGGACTGGAAAAATCAGAGAAGACTCTGACTATTTTGGCTAGTTTTGGATGTTTTGGGGTTTTTTTTGGGGGGGAAGGGGCACACCAGGCCATGCTGGGGACGTGCTTTTGATTCTGTGCTCAGGAATCACTCCTGGCGGTGCTCAGGAGACCATGTATGGTTGAACAAAGGTTGGTCATGTGCAGATCAAGGCACTTAACCCCTGTACTATCTCTCTAGCCGGACTACCTGAGCACAAACATCACAGATCAATGAGTATGTTTTGGAAGTCAGTTTAATTGGGGCACAAATACGGTTCTCAGAGAAAGAAAAGTACCATAGAGACTGGGACTGGGGGAGGTGGTAGGAGGTAAAATGGGGACATTTGTGGTGGGAAATGTACACTGGTGAAGGAAGGGAAGGGTGTTGACATTGTATGACTGAAGCCCAATCATGAACAACTTTGTAACTGTGTATCTCACAGTGATTCAATAACAAATTTAAAAAAAAAAGGCTCTAGGGGCTGGAGTGATAGTACAGCGGGTAAGGCATTTGCCTTGCACACGGCCGACCCAGGTTCTATTCCCAGCATCCCATATGGTCCATGGTCCCCTGAGCACTGCCAGGAGTAATTCCTCAGTAGCAAAGCCAGGAGTAACTGTGCACTGCCAAGTGTGACCCAAAAAGCCAAAAAAGGGAAAAAAAAAAAAAAAAGGTCTTGTCCAGAAGTCATATTGACAGCACAGTAAAGGCCTTATTGCTGCTAAGTGTGTCATCATCACCGTTCCACTGGAAATCAAGATCAATATGAGAACAGGGAGTCATGTGTGGAATGAGCAGAGTGATATTTATTGAGACTATTAGATCACGATACCCTCCAGCTGTTAGACTGGAGCTGAGAAATAATTCCTAAGTTAACAAACCCAGTGTATTTTAATGCTTCAGTAAAAGCAAGTTTGGAGGTCAACTTAAAAGTCCTGTATGAAATGCACGGGAGACACCAAACTGTCAGTTTACTCCCGGGAAAAAACTATCTCAGAGCAGAAGAAGAACATAGAGGCGAAGGAAAATATGTCCAACAAGTTTGTCCTTCAAATTATGGAAATTATACTAGTTGTGATTCATCAAAGGAATACTCAGGGTCTTGGATAATTTAACCCTGAACTTGAAAAATAAGAAATTAAAAACGATATTGATCTTATTATGAGAATGAAAGCTCGTCACATAAAAGAGGCTTCAATAGTAATGAAACATCATGGAAGGGCACAGTTCGGTGTCCTGGAGTCCGTAACAGGCCTGGTCACAGCAGGGGCCGAGAAGAGAACCCAAAAGTGGAAGAATTCAGTCCACACAAAATGCTGCCATCGAGCCCTGGATGCTGATCCCTCCAGCGCTGAATTCTCGCTCTGGAACTGAAACAGTCCAGCTCCCCCCAGCCCCAGCCCCTGTGCACTGGGGGTTGCAAAATCCCAACAGGGAAGGCCCTGCAGCATAAATATCAATTGTAAAATACCGTTTTTATTTTTCTTGGTGTATGGGGGGGGGGGCAGGAGGAGGGGAGACTTGGGGGTCATATAGTGGTGCTCGAAAGTGGCCCCTGGTGGTACTTGGGGAACCATATGCGATGCTGAGGGTTGAACCCAGGTCATGACCACTGCAGCCACAGGGAAGCAAGTGCTAAGAAGTAAGCCTTAGCCTTTATGGGCCTCTGCAGCAGGTAGTAGCCTGCGCTCTGGGGTAGCTCTTCCTCTCCATTCACAGCACCCCTCTGGGCTGGGGCAGCTCCCACCACACAGCAGGTTTAAGGCCAGGAAGCCAGTCTGCGGGGCTTCAGAGGTGGGACTCCAGCCCCAGAGGCAGGTCCGTTAACTGCAGCAGAGAACGCGAGAGTCTTTACAGGGAAGCTGCGTGCAGAGAAGAGTTCTGTGGATCAGACAAATGAGCCTGCGGTGGAAATTAGAGGCCCTGGAGCTGCTTTAGTTCCTGCGAGAGTCCCAGTCCTGGCCCCAGGCCCTCGGGAGGCCCAGTGGCTGGAACAGAGCTAGCCCTGGGTTCCCTGGCGGAGAGACATTTCTTTCACTTCCAAAGCATCACCACGTAGTGAGCAACCGTGCAAAGGGGCGAGACGCGCGAGGTCGCCTTCTCACCCTCCAGGCTCCTCTGTGCTGGGGCCCTTCGCTCTCCCGGCTCAGCCCCTGGGTTTCCAGGAGCCGAGGGACGCCACTCCAGTCTGGGGCCACTCTCTCGCTGGCTTCAGACGAAAGCAGGGAAGCAGGGGACCTCAGCTGATTCAAACAGACTGATGGGAGTCCCCGGGCAGGAGAAAGGTTCTCGCCCTCAGCTGAGACAGGAAGCGGTGCAGACCCCCCTTGCTCCGGGCAGCCATGCGGAGGCCTACCTTGAAGGGCAAACAACTGGAGACACAGGGAAAGAGACGCCACTGGGACGAGAACGCCGAGGTAGAGGCCCTGCTGGCTCTGAGAACAGGGTCCCTCGGGGACAGGAAGGCCAGTGTCGCTGCCAACTGCCAAGTTCCTACAGGAACTTGTGCAGAAATCTGTGGATCAGACAAATGGGCCTGGGGTGGAAATTAGAACCCATTTGCCATCCAGGTTTGATCTGGTCAATACTGGCCAAATTACCTCGGACAAGTCATTACACTTGTCCAAGCCCCGGGTCCTAGGATGGGGATACTCAGGTACCAATCTCACAGGAACAGACAGACGCAAGACCATACGTACGTACACATACACGGTCATGCATACATCAAGCACTCAAGCACTTAAAACCACGCCTGGCACATGTGCCAGTTGGGGCTGCTCTGTGCAGCCTCAATGGTATCAGAAAAGACACAGCTGTGCAAGAGGGTTTTGCCCGCGTGAGCACCAAACTGGCCGTAGTAACAGTGAGTCAAGCAGAAAACATCCATCTCTATTCTTTAAAGAGAGCGGTGACCCCACTGCCCTCCGGAGAAGTCTGAGGACGCTAATAAGGAAGAAAATCATCAGAAACAACCCTCAGGGCAGCACCGCAAAGGGGGACGAGGCCCGCGTCATTCTTGCCCAAGAAGGTGCCATGACGGTGGCACTGTCACCAGGAAAGCAAAGGTGGATCAGGGACCCCGAGCACCGACTCATCATTCTCCAGAGCCAGGCACGGGGACAGCAGGGCACCTGGTGTCCGGTCCCACACACACAACTCACCAACACACAGCTCCGAGGTCTAATTTCAGACACAGCGACTGTGACAACTTGTTTCTTTGGGAAAAAAAAAAAGTCCAAGTTCCAATGTTGTTTTTTTTTTAAGAAACCAAGAAAGTCCAGGTTTCCTCTTCAGGGATCAGTGCCAGTCTCCACTCTCATTTCTCTGGCAAGGAGGTGAATGGGAGCAATGATGTATTCCTTCCCCGGTGCCCTCCCCCGGCACACCTCATTTAGAACATCTGCTTCAATGTCTGTCTAAATCCAAGCTGGCAGCTACAAAAACAAACGAAACTTTCCTCGAGTTGGGATCTTTCCAACAGATCCTCCCCTGTTGAACACTCTCTGTGTGGCACAAGGGACAAAACCAGGGGGCTGGAGTGGTAGGACAGTGGGGGGAGGTGCTTGTCTGCAAGTGGACAGCCCTGTCATGCCCGGCATCACACATGCTTGCCCAGGGCCCTGCCGGAAGTGATCCCTGAATGCAGAGCCAGGAGTAAGCCTTGAGCACCACCGGGTGTGACCTGAAAACTAAAGTGGGGGAAAAAGGAGAGGACAAAACCCAGTCTCCATCGCCTGGGCTCCAAAGTACCGTACATCTGAGACAAAAGTGCTCTTCTGAAAAGCCCACATGTATCTTACCACACGGTGCTGGGGGTGGATTCATGATACCCACATTCACATCTTGACTTGGCAACTTACTCACTGTAGCAGCTCGAGGGAGTTATTTAACCTGGGCTCCAAATCAACGCAGGAGAAAATTCTAGCACTGACCTTGATGTGGTAGGTCTCAGTAAACACTGGCATGCCAGGGGAATAATGCAAAACAAGTGCTTGGGGAGGATAAAAGTATAAACCAAAGGGGGAAAGAGGTGTCATTGGTTCAATCTTTTTATTAAAAAAAATTGGTAATGTGTATCAAAATATAAACTGCCTAAGATCTTTAATCCTTAACTTAAAAAAAGACATTGGATTAAGTGGGAAACGGTGGAGTCACAGGAAATTTCCACCAGAGCATTGTTTCTAACAGGGAAAAGGCAAAAAAAGATCCAAAACCAAAATAAATACCAATTTGCAATGGACCAAAACATTATGTAAGCACACTGCTTCAAGGTAAAAAATTCTTTTTTCCCCCAAAAACACAACATTTTTGATAAGATACATTATCATTTTTCCCAGAATCAGTTACTACTAAAAAATATTTTCTAAAAAACATATTTACAAAAGGTTTCTGAAAGCTGTTTTCCTTGGATACTCAGGACCAATTATCATTTTACTTACCAACTAATAAAGGGTTCAGTTCAGCTTTCAAGACTAATCACCCAAGGATTTGAGAAAAGTCAAGCTAAAGTGAAAGACTTTTTGTATTTTTGTTTTGCATAAAAAATAATTCTGGTCTTTTTCTCCTTTGGTGAACAAAAGAAATGCTCTAGGTTCTGCCTCCAAGCCTAATCTCAAACATCTATAATACACAGGCTTAATATGACATTCTAATGATGAGAGAAACAAAAGACAGACTGTTTCTTCTGGTGTTCAGGACAGACTCCCTCTGACCTGGCATGACCTCATTTCATGTGCTGCTGCTAGATCACCCTCGAATGATCACAAGACCAAAATGAGGGGAGCCATAACGGTTTGGACAAGTGATGAAGCTTCAGAATAGATTCCAGATTCTAGATTTCCAGTCCTCTAGGCTTGAAGACCTTTTCCACTGCCGTTAGACGAATGCATTACAGTAACGTATGTCTGGAGACAGCAAAGCGTGTGCCAGGTCCTGAACACAACCCCTAATGCCACCCGGTGCCGTGGCACCACAGGATGTAACCCTGTAACTGCTAACTCCGTAGTTCTCCCCATCCTCACCAACACTTGCTGTTGTATTATCATTTTAATTTACAGCGATGCTAGCACGTGCCAAATGGCAACTCATTGGCGCTTCAATGTGGTGATCCCTGAGGAGTCGCGATGCCAACTCTGAACATTGTTTCATGTTCTTATTAGCTGCATACCTGTTTGGAGAAATGTCTACTCAAACTCTTTGCCCATTTTTGCTAATACTGTTTGCGTCCCCCCACCCCAGGGTGGAGACACACGCCTAATAGTACTCAGAAGTCCCCGACTCTGTGCTCAGGAGCCAGATCTGGTGGCACTTGAGGGACCATGTGCTAGGGACTGAATCCGGGTCTGCTGCATGCCAAGCAAGAGCCTTAACCCCGGTACTACCTCTTCAGCCTCTGCCATCTTTTAATTGAACTGTTTTATATTATTGAGTTGCAATAGTCCTTTATGTATTCCAGAGACTATATCTTGGTCAGATAAGGCTTACAAATGCTATCTCCCATACTCTGGATCACCAGTGTCCTAGGAAGCACAAAAGTTTTAACTTCAATGAGAACAAGTATACTTATATTCCTCTTATCACTGCCTTACCCACCATCACTATCATGATCATCACAGATTTACATCGGTGTTTTCTCCCAAGTGGGTATGGTGAAGAGGTCAAACTTCATTCTGATTAATGTTGGTATCAATCTGTACCAGTTCCATTCATTGAAAAGAATATTCTTTCCCCATTAAACTGTCTTGGCATAGAGTTTTTCATTCTAGATCGTAACTGGTCTATACCTTGACTGAGGCAGTATTTTCACAACTGTATATGCCTGCTTGTTAGAACTAAGAAGATTATACACCAGAAAGAATAAATGATATATGTATTATGTCAATAAACCTAAAAATTTAAAATTCCACTTTAGACAAGAGTGACAGTACAGAGGTTAAAGTGCTTGCCCTGTACGTGGAAGACCCCAGTTCAGTTCCTGGCACTAAATATGTTCCCTCAGCACCACCAGGAGTTGACTCCTGAGCACAGACCTAGGACTAAGCCCTGAGCACTGTTGGGTATGACCCAAAAAAAACCTAAAAATAAAATATTTAATTCTACATTAGGGGCTAAGAGGGCTCTGAGAGCTGGACCTACATATGCTTTGTAGATGGGAGCCCCGTTTGATCCCTAGCACTGTGTGGTCCCCAAGTGCCACTGGGTAGTTCTTCATTAAAAAAGGAAAATCTACCTTAGAGGAACTTTCAACTATGGCATATACATACAAGAGTCATTTCAAAAATACTGCAGTACTATTTATAATAAATGCAAACAGCATACCATATGAACATACATCAAAAATAGCTAAAGAAAATCTAATAAAATAACAGAATTGAGAACTATACAGCAGTTCCAAGAATAAACTAGATTTTATATATAAATATTAAGTTTTTATTTTATATATGATCTAGCTTATGTGCCATAGATACGTCAAACAAACTTTAGAAACATTCTACTAAGTGCAAATATAGACACACAAAATGAAGACATGTCTATAGAAAAGGCAGACCAAGTCATACTCGGCATGCTCTGTGACTACATAGGATCAAAAAAGGTACAGGTAGTAAGTGCCTTTCAGGTACAGGTAAGTATAAGTTTAAGGTACTAGTAACCGTAAGAAAGAGTAACTCTTGAAGGTCAGAAAGAAAACTCAGCACAGTAGTAACCACTGCCTCTGGAGAAGGAGAAAAGAAACCCAAGAGCGGACAGTCAGGAGGAAGGTGAACACCATTATTTTACCACAAAGTGAACCAGACTGATGAATTTCTTGGTGTGGTTAAGACTTACTAAAGTATCTTTTAATGTGAGTTATAAACAGAGTGTTCAGTGTGAAATTATAACTTTTGGGTGCCAAGAATCATACCCAGCATCTCATACATCCAAAGCACACTCTCATGACTCATCCATTACCCTAATCCCTACTAGAATCATAGTTTTTAAATATACATTTAAATGTTTACATATAAATATAATAAATATATAGCTTTTAAGTATATATAAATATATATCTGTGCCCATATATATGCCCATATATATTTATACATACATATATACATTCCTGTATATATGCCCATTCCTGTATAGGATACTATACATCCCTGAATATATTTATGCCCATATATGCTATACATCCCTAAATATATATGTGCCCATATATACCATACATTCCTGAATATATATATACACACACATATATATGGCCATATATACTATACATCCCTGAATCTAAGACACACACACACACACACACACACACACACACACACACACACACACACGACCTTACCAATTTGGATTGTCTCCACTTTCCCGGAAGACAGACTCCTCGTTCAGGGATGCATACTGCGTCCACGTGAGGCAATGGCTCTGGATGGCCATGTTTCTTTCCCGAGGATTCAGCCACGATTCCTCTTCTAGCTGGATATTGGGCACCTTGAGGATGCTCACCTGTCAGCAGAGGAGAAGGTTTCCTCAGTGTAGGCAGCGCAGGTCGCAGGTCTGCATCGGGCGCTGCGCTCGTCTCGGCTGACTAAGAGGACACGTGATCCTGGCCTACGGGTGAGAACTCACCAGTGGCTCAAGTTCTAACCATCAAACACACTCTGGCCTTACTAGACGCTGGAGAGGACATGCAAATGGCCTGGGATTCACGCAGGCTGCCGCGTCTCTGGCCTGATTCCCCTAACTGCGTAACACCAGGCAGATCATCAGCCCCTCTGGTCTCCCCTGGAGCTGGGTATGGTCTCTGCCGGTTACGGTCTTTGACAGGTTCTCACCGAGCCCCCTTGCAGGCCCACATGCAGCGCAGCACCAGATAAAATAAAATTTACTTGAAACTCTCCACCACCTAGAAATGATGCTTCTCTAGGTGGAGGCGACGTGGGAAATTACAAAAGCAGATTTGCGCGAGTCAGAGGTGTCTTTAAATTATTTAGGAATTGAGATACAAGACAAAGTTGAATGCCATTTTAAATAATAGATTCCAAGCGTGTATGTAGGGCAAATACAGAGCACACGCTCTGTGGAGAAGCCAGTTACAACTGACTGCAGAGAGTGCAACATTTTACTGCCTGGAAAATAAAAGGAAGTTCACTTTCACTATAGCTCAGCATCCTTCCTAATAAGGAATGAGACAGCGCCGTAATGCACAGCAAGGAAGGAGTGGAAGCTGCCAGCCTTTCTACCTACGGTCCAGTCATACCGTTTGCAAGCCAATGAGCAGCAGACAGGCTAGATTCGACATCACACACACCATCATTTCCAGGTTAAAAACATTCAAGATATTTCTTAAAGGACATTCAAGATGCTCTCCTTTATTTTGCTAGTAATTCTGAAAGGAGTTTCATTGACAAATCATCTCTGGGTCAAGCAATGCGATGAAAACTTTCTACTTACCTATTTCCAATAATCACCAGAGTGCTTAAGGAATTCAAAGAGAGAAAAGAGTTTGCTATCATGACAGTTTCATCACCGAAGCCATAACATGACAGAAACACACAGAAGAAGACTTACCAAGAGCACAGAACCCTCCATACTCCCTGAAATGAATGGCTCGGACAGTGAAACAGAAACAGAAGCTCTTACCTTCCTGACTCAAGGAGAGACGAGAGTGAAGCAATAGCACAGTGGGTGCTACATCTGCCTTGCATGAGGCCACCCCGGGTTTGATCCCCGGCCTCCCGTATGACCCCCACCCCTACCCCTCCTAACCACCAGGAGTCATCCCTGAGTGCAGAGACAGCAGTAAGCCCTGAGCACTGCCGGTGTGGCCCCAAAACAAAAACAAACAACAAACAAAAAAAAGACTAATATTACAATCTCTCTTCTCTGATCACTCTTACCAAAAAGTCATTTCTAACCAGAGACAGATTAAAAACAAACAAACAAAAGAAGATGGCAACTTATGCAAAATGTTCGAAGTCTCTTTATAAAAGTTGTTAAAGCATCTCTGAGCACTCAGAATCCTCCACAAAATAAAGATATAGAAGAGAAAAACCTGACTTCCAGTGGCATCTACCAGAGAGGTGGCGATGAGAGCTTCTTCCTCTAAGCGTTGAGAGGTAGGAGCACAATTACTAACACCCCTTTCCATCAGAAAATGTGGTCCCAAAATAAGCGACAGGAACAACAAACTGAGAGTACTAACAGGGATGGGGAGAGAAAGGAGAAGTAAAGAGGGCTGGTGCTGCGACGTTCTTTTGGTTGTTTTTCAAAAATCATCTTGTCAAAAGAGAGAAAGAAAACACTGCCTGGCTATTTGGAAACGGCCGATTTTATGCCAAATCTGGCTAAGTCGTAAAATGAACTTACCTTCCTTAAAATTTCTGGAATCACATTCTGACAGATTGCAATCCTCTTTCTGTAGATGATTCCTGTTGCTATATCTAGAGAGAGAAACATTTTTAAATTAAAAAAAAAAAAACTGAAGGCCTGGGGCTGGAGTGATAGCACAGCGGGTAGGGCATTTGCCTTGCACGCAGCCAACCCAGGTTCGAATCCCAGCATCCCATATGGTCCCCTGAGCACTGCCAGGAGCACCGCCAGGGGTGGTTCCTGAGTGCACAGCCAGGAGTAATCCCTGTGCATCGCTGGGTGTGACCCAAAAAGCAAAAAAAAAAAAAAACAAAAAAAACACGAAGGTCTGTATTTTAATATTTTTTTAAGTTCACCTAGTTTATTTATTTTTTTATTTTATTATTTTTTTAAATTCTTTTATTGATTCACCATGTGGAAAGTTACAAAGCTTTCAGGTTTAAGTCTCAGTTATACAATGCTCAAACACCCATCCCTTCACCAGTGCACAATATTAATGCATGTTTTAATACAGATCTGAGTTTTCTGGATGGGGACCTCAAGGAGAAAATGGTCAACTCAAATCTCAGGGTCCACAATTACTTTTCTGGTCAAATCCAAAAATAGTTATCTGTGATCCAAGAAAAAGGGTGAAACAGTTTTTCACACAGTTCACGCCAGAGTCAAGGATAAAAGAATTATAAACCTCTCTCTCTCTCTAGACTATCAGTATCAATGGCCCAGTGATAATCAGTGGCCAATAAGCCTCTGATCAATTCCAATGAGAATGTTTTGACAAGATGAAGAATCTAATTCTGCCACTTTATTTACCAAGGTGAAGAAAGTGTGTTTTCATGCACACCTCTCTGGTTGCAAAATTCAAACCCATAATAATCACATAAGTCACATTCTTTTTTTTATAAGGAAACATTCCCTGTGACCAGAGCCATTCTGGTTTGTTTACTATTTTAGACCCTTACTACGACATTGATCTACAATACAGTTCATGATGATCTCATGTGTACATCACTCCAATACCACCCCCCACCCCAGAGCACTATTCTTCTACTACCAAGGCCTCAAAGGCCCCTTCCTTTCAGTCCCCCAACCCTCATCCCACCTCAAAAGCTCAGTTCCATGGGCCAACTTTCCTGGTCTGGTATTTTGTTTTGTCTTCTTTCGTCTCTGACCACTTGTTGATCCCTTACTTTAAGTCCCACAAGTAAGAGAAGAATTCTGCAGCTATCCCTTTCCCTCTGACTCACTTCCCTCTGCATGGTAACTTCAAATCCATCCATGTAGCAATAAACTGCTTGATTTTTGTCTTTTCTTATAGCTGCACTCTGGAACACTGGCCTCAGCCGCCCACATGGAGAACTGTTACTATCTTCCCATTTAACAACTGGAGAAACCAAGCCCCCAGGAAGCCCGGACATGCTGTCTGGAACGAAATCAGGGCTTGAAGTCAGAATTGTCTGCGGCGAAACCTTTTACACAAAGGTCAGGGACATAAGGAAATTGATTACCTATGTACTTAAAGGCTACAGAAGTATGAAAATGCCCTGACGAGCAAAAGGATGCTCTACGTTCACCAAGCACAGAGGCCTCGGAGACGCGATGTTATGGGATCTCAACAGACCTGCGCACGGGTACCTCCGAAACTTTGTGCACTGATTAATTATATCTTGGTAGCTGCCTGGCCTGAAGTTCCAGTCCTGAGAGTGAAAAAGCTTCTGCTGGGCGGGGAACGAGGAAAGGCAGTGCTCTGCCGTGCCAGGGCTTGGGAAACACTTTCCGTGAAGAGCAAACTGATTATTTAGAGTTTTGTGGGCTGCATGGTCTCGCGCAACAACTCAAATCCGCGCTGGTGCAGGGACATCTGAGATCACAGTCATGTGTCAGAAAACGACCCTTGCGCTGGCTGCAGAAGAGAGGCCCCCAGATCCCAGTGGCCCGGTGACACCACAGCATGTCCTGCCTGGGAGCACAGGAGCAGCCAGACGGCCCAGGGAACCCAGTCTCAGGAGCTGCTCTGCTCAACTGTTCCGCCAAAGAAGTGACACACTGTTTGGAGAGTAATGTACTCTACATACAGTGTTCGCACAGCCACAAACTCGCATGGGGGTGCATTTCTCAGAGTGCATCCCTGTCGTTCCATGGCAGTTGACTGCATATAAATAAGTGGGCACAACCATGTGCCAATAAAACTTTATTTACTATAGGCAGGATGAGCACAGTTTGTCAACCTGTTCTAGTCAATACTGAACCACCTTAAGCACAGTCTTGATTCCCCGATTCACAGCTGTATGGTCACATCTCATACATGCAGACGCTGTCTATCCCACTATACTGTCACTGATGGCATGAGATAGGGAAATAGCCAGATAGGCTTGGATAAGTTATTTAACCTGTCTTTCATTCATTAATTTTTTTCCATTCATTCCAATGAGAGGTACTAAATCCTCCCCCCACACACACTGTTCTGAAGATCAGAAAAGGTAGTAAAAAAGTATCTGGTACATATTAAGCTCTTTCAAAGGTAGGCTGTGAAAACTGCCACCAATAATTAACTAAGAAAGTGGCAAAGGTAATTTAGACAATTCTACTGCAGCAGTAAATACTGAGTGCTTCTCCCTCTGTCACCTCAGCTCAAACACACCTCTATGCCGATTAGCACACCTGTCAAAACATCACAGGCAGCTGGAGACGGCTCGAAGGGCTAGGGCACCTGCACACAGCAACCCCGGGTTCGATCCCTGGCATTATATGCTCCCCCAGGTCAACTGTTCCCCCTTCCAAAATACACACACACATGCATTCATATGCACACATGAACATCTTGGGGGGTGGGGGTGGTACACACACAATACTCAGGGCTTACTCCTGGTTGTGCTCAGGAATCACACCTGGTAGGCTTTCAGGACCGTATGGGATGCCGGGGATTAAGCCTGGATCAGCTGCGTGCAAGACAAGCACACCCCTGCCCCCCGCCCATACACACACAGTGAACTGTTGCTCCAGTTCCTGTGAAGATCTTTTAAAGAGATCACTGTCTGTCACTTAATAACCATCAGCGAAGTGCGGTCTGTTCAGAGGACTTACCTCTCTTTTCCTCCACAGTATTTACAGAGATGACGTTTTTATCCATGGGGTTGGGATACTAAATGAAAACACACAGAAAAGTTATCATTCATCATTTTGCCAAGTGACTTACAGCAATAACCACAGCTATTGATATGAATGGAAAATATTTTCCAAGCAATTCTAAAACAAGTTTTCAATCAAGGGTCTTAATTTTTTGTAAGGGTCTTAATTTTAATATTTGGATCCACCATCATTAAATCTATGGGAACCCTTCTTTTTTAATTATTTAATATCTTTTGACATGACTTTTCTATTTGTTTCAGGACTTTTTGTTTTTCATTTTCGTGGCACCATAATTTACAATACTGTTCATGACATGACAGGGTTTCATGTGTGCGAGATGCCAACGCCACCCTCTCCAGTGTCTGCCTGCCCCCCCCCAACTGTCTCAGGGTCCCCCTAAGCACCTCCCGGCCCTTGGTAAGCTCAACCCTGCAAAACCAAGTCCAAAGTTTTACTGTGTTTGCGGTTCCCGTACTATACCCCACATAAAATGTACATTCTACCTGAAGTCTTCTTTCTTTTTTTTTTTTTTAATTGAATCACCGTGAGATAGTTACAAGCTTTCATGTTTGGGTTACAATCACACAATGATCAAACACCCATCCCTCCACCAGTGCACATTCCCCACCACCAATATCCCCAGAATACCACCCCTTTCCCACCCTCCCCCTGCCTCCATGGCAGACAATATTCCCCATACTCTCTACTTTGGGGCATTGTGGTTTGCAATACAGATACTGAGAGGTTATCATGTTTGGCCCATTATCTACTCTGGTCCACACATCTCCCATCCCGAAGGATTCCTCCAACCATCATTTTCTTAGTGATGCCTTCTCTATTCCAGCTGCCTTCTCCCCTCTGCTCATGAGACAGGCTTCCAACTATGGAGCAATCTTCCTCAAAAAAAGAAACACAAATGGCTAACAGGCACATGAAAAAAGGCTCCACATCGCTAGTCATCAGGGAGATGCAAATCAAAACAACAATGAGATACCATCTCACAGCACAGAGGCTCCCACACATTCAGAAGTCTTTAGCTCTAGCTGCACCCAGAGCAGAGAAGGGGAGGAGAGGGTCAACTGATTAGAAAATAATAGTACAATGGATATTGAACCAACCTATGTTATATGGAGTGTCCTTTGGGGCCCTGTGTGTCTCTAGCCCCAGGTGCCCTCCCAGGTAATCACCAAGCCCCCAGCTCTCTACCTACTGGGCCACACTTCCACTTGCCCCCCACCCAGCAGGTAAGAGCCCAACTCCTGATTTCTCTCCTGGTCCCACCTTCTTACTCCTCTGAGCAACTTGCCACCTACAGTCTGCTCCTAGCTGCCTCAATGGGGTGCCAGGGGCTGGAGCAATAGCACAGCAGGTAGGGTGTTTGCCTTGCATGTGGTCAACCCAGGTTTGATTCCCAGCATCCCATATGGTCCCTTGAGCACCGCCAGAAGTGGTTCCTGAGTGCAGAGCCAGGAGTAACCCCTGTGCATCGCCAGGTGTGACCCAAAAAGAAAAAAAGAATCAATTGGGGTGCCAGTTCCACTCCCCCCTTTTCACACTCTCCCTCCCAACACAATGAGGTCACACACTCCTGCTGGGCCCCAGCTGAGTGTGTCATTTTCTGGTCACTAAGCTACTCCGTGGTAGAGCCAGGACATTAAACCCAGCCTAATCCAAATGAGTTCATTCACAATGCCCTGTGTCACTGTCTAGGTCAGCACTGCAGGAAGACAGTCATAGCCGTAGACTTTACCACATGCTCAAGAAGTAGCTGAATTATTGATTTAATTCCTCTGAAAAACTATTTGGATTGTAAGAGGGTTAATAATAGCTATTTTTGTCCCAGGCAGTTTACATACATAATTTCAGTTTAATTCTCAAATCTCTCCCATGAGGTAGGTGCTGTTTGTCTCCCTTCACATCTAAGAAATAACGCTCTGATAAAATAAAGAAATTGGCTCAAAATCTCCCGGCTAATGAGAGATAAGACTGGAATGTAGTTTCAGAAACCGTCTGCTGCACAGTCTGTCTACCTCGCCCAGGATCCAGCCCATTCCACGGCGCAGTGGCCAAAGGGGAGAGTTGGGAAGAGCAAGTGACCCCGTAAAGTCAGAGGACCAGGCGGCTGCTGCCTCAGGCCTACTGCTCAGGGTGGGCTCTTTCCCCAGAAGCTACGGCACCATCCCGTGATCAAGTCTGAAAAGAAAAGTAGAGGGAGGGGGCTGGAGCGATAGCACAGCGGGTAGGGCGTTTGCCTTGCACGCGGCCAACCCGGGTTCAATTCCCAGCATCCCATATGGTCCCCCAAGCACCGCCAGGAGTAATTCCTGAGTGCAGAGCCAGGAGTAACCCCTGTGCACCACCAGGTGCGACGAAGAAGGAAAGAAAGAAGGAAAGGAAGGAAGGAAGGAAGGAAGGAAGGAAGGAAGGAAGGAAGGAAGGAAGGAAGGAAGGAAGGAAGGAAGGAAGGAAGGAAGGAAGGAAGGAAGGAAGGAAGGAAAGAAAAGTAAAGGGAAGACACGCAGGGCCTTACAGGTGCTGAGGAGGCGAGAGTAGCAGGCGGGAGGAAGGGGCTGGGGGAGCACAGGAAAGAGAACTTGCACCGATGACCGGAGGCTTTCTTCCTCTGGATCCCAGAAAATGGGACACGGCACTGGGTGAGGACAGGCCGCTGCCTGCAGAAGCTGGGTGCTGGCGGTTGGCATGTATATGCAAAACTCTGTGTGTACGGGGGGAGGGAGGCAAAGGGGGGCTGGCACACTGAGTTCTAAGAAAAGGGTCCCCAGTTTCACTTTTTCTTAAAGATGTATGTGTCCCCCGGTGACACTGGATTTGAACATTGTCTCCACGCAGGCAGGGACATTTTGACTTCAGTTGTTCCTGCCTCCATCACCAAGCATCGGGTCAAGAAAGCACTCAATGAACACTGGCTGAGTGAATGAACGCTTTGGCTGAGAGGCCTCACCGACTTCAGAGAGCCATAAGGAATGTCCACTGAAGCTTCTGAGGAGAACCAATCTGTGGAGAGAGCAGGGGACCTAGTCCTTATCGCCTCAGCACCCCTTATGCCCTACAGTGTCAACGCTGTCATTCACTCTGATCCTGAATAATGAATCTCTCTCTCTCTCTCTCTCTCTCTCTCTCTCTCTCTCTCACACACACACACACACACACACACACACACACACACAAGCGCACGCAATACACTCATCCAGATATTCATTCCATTTTGCTCCCGGAAGAAATACTCCAAGTCCCACTGATTGTTCTCCTGAAGTTTTCTCCCGTCCGGACACAGGTGTGGATCGTCTGCCCCTCGGCAGGTCTCTCACCTGGTGGGGGAATCTCAGCTGTCCTACAGGCACGGGTGAGAGGGTGCACATAGAACTAGAACTTTTACTCCAAGGTAATATATGAGTATTTCCTCTACTCTAATTCGGTTCGCATGCTTTAAGGTCATAAATAAGTCTCAGCTATTATAAATAAACCACATGCTGTGATTGCTAAACGGCAAAGGAGCTTGGAAATGAAAGAGAAGTAGAGTTTCCAGGTTCTGTTTGCGTCCCTAAGTTATCAGTAACAGCCCTACATACTGTAAACTCAAACGCTTTGAAAGGTTAAATAGAACTTTAACATCTGTTTATTAACATCTGCTTATCACTCAGTATCATGAGATACTGATTTAAGCAATAGTGAGCTGTCTACTCAGCAATAAAAAGAGTCACTTGTTTTATTATCTACATGCAGGACACTGTTCCAGGGACTGAGGATATGTAATAAAACAAACAAGGCTTCCTGCTCTCAGAGAATTTATTTGGAAGTTGGGGAAACAAACAAACAAATAAATCAGCAGGAAACAAATCATACTAAGGTTTAATAGAAGGATGAGAAATTATGGGGACACCTTGCGTGGTACTTAAGTGCCACCCATTAGATATCACTTATTTTAAAATACATACAAAAGACCCTACCTATTCATTCCAGAAACATTACTAGCAACACTCAAGTCATTATCCTACACAACTACTTCTAGAACTCAATAACACCAGCCTCAAGTTTTCCCCTGATACTGGGAAAAGAAATCAGAGGTTTGGTTCAAACAGCTTTATTCCATGCCAGGAAAGGCGTTTATTTCAACTTTTACTTTAACTGTAAGATTTGTTGTACTGAGGCTCCCCCTACCTGGCACTTCTTTAAATGATCTGACGCCGCCTCTCGGTAACCTGAATTGTTCTGGTTTCATTCACAAAAATGTCTGCAGAGAGGGACTGGGGGTTGTGGAGCGTGGCCTCGGGCACTGGAGCAGGAAAACCCGACCTTGCAAAGCGGCCCTGAGGTGAAACCTCGCAAGAGGGAGTAACTGGGCAACATTAGCAAAACGGAGTGTCTGCACCAGGTGTCTGGCCTTGAGCCTCACTCGACCCCCGAGTCACTACGCCTTAACCAAGACATTCTAACCCCAGCATATATAAGAAATTGGACCCGGGACAGAACAGAGTGGAAAAGGTGCTAGGCCAATAGTGATAAGCTTAATGTGATTGAACCTGACCAGGCAAGTGGGAACAGAGATAAAAAAAAAAAAATGGGACCACCTTAAACAGAGAAGCTTCTGCACCTCAAAAGATTCAGTGACCAGAATACAAAGACAGTCTACAGAATGGGAAAGGATATTCACCCAATACCCATCTGGTAAGGGGTTGATGTCAAGGACTTACAAGGCACTGGTTGAACTCCACAAGAAGAAAACATCCAACTCCATCAGAAAATGGGGCGATGAAATGAACAGAAACTCTCAGGGAAGAAATATGAGTGGCTAAAAGGCACATGAAAAATGCTGCTCATCACTAATTATCAGGGAGATGCAGAGCAAAACAACAATGAGATATCACCTCACACCACAGAGACTGGCCCACATCCAAAAGAACAAAAGCAACCGGTGTTGGCATAGATGTGAGGAGAATGAAACTCTCTTTCACTGCTGATGGGAATGCCGAGTGGTTCAGCCCTTTTGGAAAACAGTATGGACGCTTCTCAAAAAATTGAAAATTAAGCTCCCATTGGACCCAGCAATACCACTTCTGGGAATATATCCTGGAGATACAAAAGAGTATAATAAAAGTGACATCTGCACCTATATGTTCATTGCAGCGCTGTTTACAATAGCCAGAATCTGGAAAAAAACCCGAGTGCCCGAGAACAGATGACTGGTTAAAGAAACATTGGTACATCTACACAATGGAATACTATGCAGCTGTTAGAAAAGATGAAGTCATGAAATTTACATATAGGTGGATCAACATGGGAAGTATGTTAAGTGAAATGAGTCAAAAAGAGAGGGACAGACATAGAAAGATTGCACTCATTTGTGGAATATAAAGTAACAGAATGGGAGAATAACACCAAAGAATAGTAGAGATAAGTACCAGGAGGATTACTCCACAGATTGGAAGCTGGCCTCACATGCTGGGGGGCAAAGCGCTCGGATAGAGAAGGGAACACCAAGCAAAGGGTGCTAGGTGGGCCCGCTAGGGATGAAAATAGACTATAGGCTGAACATGATGCCTACTTAATACCTCTACAGCAAACCACACACCCAAAAGGAGAGAGAGAGAGCAAAAGGGAATGCCCTGCCACAAAGGCCGGGTGGGGTGGAGGGGACAGGGTGGGGGTGGTGGGAGGAATGCTGGGACCATTGGTGGTAGAAAATGGGCACTGGTGGAGGGATGGGTACTCGATCATTTTATGACTGAAATGCAAGCATGTAAGTTTGTAAGTCTGCAAGTTTATCTCATGGTGATTCACATTTTTTAAAAATGTGTGTATTTGGCAATAAAGTGAGCTGTGATCAGCCGCTCCCCGAGGGGTTTCTCCGCATGCTGGTCCTCCTTCGCCCCGTGGCCAGGCTCCTGCCCCAAGCCGGTACGCAACGTGTCCGGATATATTGGGGATAACTGGTCCCCAACAGGGGGTGGGATGGCGGGTCCCAGAGGGGCTCGTGAAGTTCAGGGCCAGGTTTTTCTGGCATCTTTCCAAACAGGACTGGATGGTGCTGGCCGAGGACGCAGTGAGCATCCTCTGAAGCACACGGGCGGTAGCCTAGAGGCCGGAAGCTGCATCCGTGTCCCTCCGCCTCCTCCCAACGAGCGAACATATTAACAAGTAGGAAGAAAAGGAGCCTACGTGGAAAGACATAATGGCACCGGGCTAGGGAGGCAGGCGGCAGCAGGCTGGGGCTCCCCCGGCCCCCTCCAGAGAGGCTCCCACACGGGGCAGGCCCAGCCTTCCTGCCCTGGACCTGGCCGGGAGGAGCAGAGGCAGCCGCGGCGTCTGGGCACCGCAGAGGGCTGTGCGCATCCCCCACCGTGCCAGGCCGCCGGGGGACAGGCAGGAGCGCCTCAGGGCAGCCGCTCCCTCTGCGGCTTCCACTTCCCCCCCAGCATGTAGAAGCCAACTGCGTCCTTTCCTGAAGATACAAACCCAGGGCCACTATCCCTCTGTCCAAGTCGTCTACTTTGCTTTCACCTCTCTTTAGAGGCCAAGTGCTGTCAAATACTCGGTAAACCACAAAATGTGCTACAGAGACATGCACATGAGTATACGGACATAAGTACATAGAGACAGGTACGTAACTAGGACAATTAAGAGGTCAAAGAATCAGGAGCAGCTGATTTATTTATGGACTGGGGGAGCTTCCTTGAAGATATGACATTTATCGTTGTTATCCGCAGGAAATTTTCTTAATTTTTTTCAATGAAAAAGAGCCTACTACTGAAAGGGGAAAGCTAGGGCTCCAGTCAAAGGGCTCCCGTCCTGGGTTCGATCCCAACATCGCACGGTTCCCTAAGTACCACCAAATATGGCCCCAAAGAAAAAGGAAAGGTATAAAATACCAACTCTCCAAGAAGTTGAGAAGTCAATGTCTGCCTTTTATGATACCCCCATGAAACTTCTTTCCCAGCCAAAAAAAAAAAATTAATGTCCTTGAAAAGAGTTAGTTTAGCAACTTTCAAATGACATTCTCCAAGAAAGCACAAAACATGGGACCGAAGCAATAGTACAGCAGGAAGGGTGTTTGCCTTGAACGCAGCCAACCCCGGTTCAATCCCTAGCATCCCTTATGGTCCCCCAAGCACCGCCAGGAGTAATTCCTGAGCGCAGAGCCATGAGTAATACCTGAGTATCGCTGGGTATGACCCAAAAAGAAGAAAGAAAAAAAAAAGGAAGAAGAAAGCACAAAATGGTGGTGGGGGGGAGGGGCGGATGATCTGTTTGAATGACCTGCAAAAAAAGCCAAGTGGACCTACAAGTCTGGCACACTGACCTCTTTTACAAGCATTACGGGAAACTCCCCCCCACTACTTCCCAGAGCGCACCTGCAAAGAGCTGGGACTCCTGCAAAAGAGATTCGCAACTGAATTACACAAAATCACTCTGGACTGTGCCAAATTCCCTTTATGAGCTACACACAACAGTCTTAGAAGAAAAGCAAAGTTGATTTGCTCCCAAAATCAAATGAGTCATCAAAGTGTCAGTAATAAAGAACTGCAGAGAATTAAGTGGATAGGTACTTTGGTTGGTGCCTCATGGCCTTCAGACCAGGCGGACGGTGAACTGGAAAGAATCAGGAACGAGAAGCCACGATGCAGAGTTCACTGTTGCCATCTGTGATGCCAAGCAGGGCGGCCACCAGATGGTCCCCGGAGAAGGCAGGGCTCTAACCAAAGGCTCACTAACGTCCTGTCACCCCATCCCTTTCAAACATGTTCCAATTGGCCGTGACATAACAATTTTTAAAATAAGGAGTTTATGTCTCTGGCACAAAAGAAAGTCCTCTTATCTCAACATTAAATGTCTGCACAAACCCAACACACAGAAGATAAACTCTATAAAGTAACTAGCTGATCTGTAGTCTTCAAAGGTACCAAGTTCCTGGGGCTAGAGAGATAGTACAGTGGGTAGGGCGCTTGCCTTGCACACGATCAACCCAGGTTCAATCCCAGCATCCCATTCGGTGCCCTGAGCACGGGCAGGAGCAAACACTGAGCATCCCCAGTGTGGCCCCAGAAAACAAACAAAAAAGTGCCAAGAAAAATTGTGGAAAATGCAGTTCGGGAGCTGGACTTAATCAAATGTTCAAAGAAAGATACTAAGTAGACAATTGCCCAAACCTGACTATTGTCTATTACTTTTCCTGGTTTTAAAATAATCTTCTGGTTTGGAAAACTGGGAAAGTGGCATATGGAAATTCTCTGTTTTTACAATGTGTTGTAAGTCTAATTATTTCAAAAGGAAGATTAGAAAATTTCAAAAATAAACATAAAGGTAGTGTTAAAAAGCAAAATGAGTTTTAGAATTCAAGAGATCTCAGTTGAAGGGCAAATCACTTATATTTGAGTCTGCCTGAGTTTCTTCATTTTAAAAGAGTTTTACTTAAAGACCTTACCTTAAAGAGTTGCTCTAGAAATTAAAGGAATAATTGAGTACAAAGCACAGCACCTTGAACTACTGAAATACTCTGCTCAATCAAAAGCCAGCTTCACTATTAGTAAATTAACATTAAAAAAAAAGAAACCTTAAAATCTCAAGACCAGGTTTTACTATTCTTGCAAACTAGGATGGTATAGCATTAGGTGCGCTACAGTTATTCATTTGTGTCCAAAATTTTTAAATGGCAACTGAAAAAGATTAGAAAGATAGTTTCTGCTATTCTAGACCAGAACACTCTCACAAGCTCGTATGTGACCAGGGCGGAATACTGGGGCTATGGTCCAGAAGCCTGGGTTCAAACCCTGCACCACACGCACAAAAAGTAACAATCCCATGGTCAGAATCCATATATGTGACAAAGGACTCCCTCTACCCTCACGTGAGGAAAAGGACTGCAGCAGACAAGAGGGAAATACAACTCACTGGGCTTGCCAGGCTCAGTCCACCTGCACCACCTGGCTATGGCAACCTGAGCCCATCACAGCAGCTCCATCCCCCCCGCCAGCCCCCCTACTCCCAGCTTGCCTGGAATCTTATAACAGAACCGGCTTGCCTGGAATCTTATAACAGAACCAGCTTGCCTGGAATCTTACAACAGAACCAAGGCTAAGGAGATAAGGGTGGGAAAACACTGCTCCAGTATGAGCAAAATAATAAATAGCTGTTATGCTAAACTTGGCCTACCATAGAGCAAATCATTTATTTTAGAAATATAGGTTTGCCTCCCCCCGCCCCCCCCAAATATTTCAGAAGCTCTGCAGGGAGAATTGTTCAGCACATGTAAGAGATTTGCAAGAGAATTAAAAAAAAAAATAGGATCAGAAATGGAAACATTATTAATTACCCAAGAAACTTTCTACTCTAAATGGAAATAGCCATTCATAAATCCCCTTTATGCGCTTAAGGGTAAACACTCAGACCATTTGGTTCGACACATCAGGCTCCAGGCGAAAATAAATAAAACCTGAGGCTGCTGTGTTGAAGGAAAGAAATTATTTCAATCTGTCCATTTTACTACAGTACCCTAAATAAGGACATGACTCAGTCCAAGTTACTGGGCCTAATTCTCACGTGTGAGAATTCACTTATTCAACACGGATTCACTGAGCATCTGCTATGTCCTGAGGCTGCAGTGGAATGTGGAACCCAGCAAGAAAAGTCTTGGAAGCCTCTTTACAATGACATGTTTTCATTTCGTGTCTCTATGTGGACATATACACAGTTTATGACATATCTATGCCTCTATATAGACATATATGTGTCTCTATATGGCAAATGTCTGCCTCTCATAATCAATACACATGGATGTCTACATAGAAATAAAGAAGCCTCTTTATACTGAACTTTTGCACTTTTTTGTGTTTATATATGCCACATATGCATATGTATACATAAATATGCCTACCTATATAGGGAGAGAGAGAGAGAGAGAGAGAGAGAGAATAAGAAAGAGAGAGAGAAAGTGTAAGGGGTTAAGGCATCTGAGGGGCTAAGGCAAAACCAAGAAGTATAGATAGAAGGGGATTAAGGGATTTTTGCCTGGCATGGGTCAACCCAGTTCGACCCCTGGCACTACATATGGACCCCGAGGACAAAGCCAGGAGTAAGACATGAACACCCCTGGTATGGCCAAGAACAAAAAGATATGAAAAGAGAAAAAGAAAGAAAAGAAGAAAAAAAAGAGAAAATCAACCTGAACAACCCTATAGCAAGGAAAAATATAACCTTTCCGGTCTCATTTAAAAACAAACAAGAGAGGCTTAAGAAGTTATCTTTGAGTCCAACTCAGAAAAGAGAAGCTGGTTAGGGTCGAAAGGAACGGCACGGTGGCTGAGAGCCTTGTTCTTCAACCGGGCATCTGCAGGCTGGCACCCGGCCACGAAGGCCACAAAGAACTGCTCCCAACTCCCAATCACAACACAACTCCAAGGCACAGCAGACGTCACGCAGCTGTAAAGTGTAATTTTAAGACATTGGATTTAGGGCCGGAGTATCTAACGGCAGGTAGGTGCTTGCCTTATACAAGGCTGACCCGATTCTATTCCCGGCACCCATATGGTCCCCGAGTCCACCAGGAGTGATCCCCGAGTGCAGAGCTGGGAGTAAGCCCTGGGCACAGCCAGTTGTGGCCCAAAAACAAATAAACAAACAAAAATTGGTCATAATAAAAAAAAAAAAAACACGACCTACATTGGATTCTGTGTCTATCTTGGTCATCAGCCGTCCTGCAAAACAGTTCTCCTCTTCTGCAGGCGTGAAAGGTTTCAGGACACTGGCGCAGAGCACCTGCCTGGCAGGAGATGGTCTCAAGTTCAAATCCCCAGTGCCCCACGGGCATGGGGCCCAATCCTGGCTGCCCTGCTCTTTGAGCCTGGCCGCGATGCTCTGCCACCAGCCAGTTCCAGCTAGACCGCAGCCAGCTATGTGTGAGCAGACACGGAAGTGCAATGATCGTAGGACCCCCAGCAAGCCCCACAACTTCAAAGATGTGCATGCACCATGACCAAGATGTTCCAGCCATGGAGAGCACTGTGTGAGCGCCATGGCAAGCTCTGGCCAGCACCACAATCTAACCGAGAGCCTCAACAAAGACCTATGACCCCCGCCAGCACCACAGCTAATAAAGAGCTGCATACTGGGGGCTGGAGTGAGAGCACAGCAGGGAGGGCATTTGCCTTGCATGCGGCCGACCAGGGTTCAATTCCCAGCATCCTATAGGGTCCCCCAAGCACCGCCACGAGTAATTCCTGAGTGCAAAGCCAGGAGTAACCCCTGTGCATAGCCGGGTCTGACCCCAAAAATAAAACAAACAAACAAAAAGACTGCAAAATGGGGCCAGAATGATAGCACAGCAGGTGGGGCCCTTGCCTTGCACTCAGCCTGCATTCAGTCCCTCGCATGCCACATGGTCCCTGAGCTCAGCCAGGAGTACTTCCTGAGTGTGAAGCCAGGAGTAACCCCTGAGCATCACTGGTTGCGGCCCTCCTTTTAAAAAAGACTAAGTGTGTCAGTGCCAGAACCTGCGGTGCCACGCTCGGCAAAGCAAGCCCTACAGCTGGAAATATGCAAGCATCCGCACCATGCCAAAAGTAAGAGGGGGAGGGGGGAGGGATTCCAGTGGGCTCAGACCTCAGAGAGCTCAGCTGTGCGTGTGCTTTACATGCCAGAGGCTCCAATACCCAACTGGCAGTAAGCAGAGTAGCTCCTGAGCACCAACACCCACATGTCAGCGCAAAAGCAAAAGAAAAATTTTAATAGCAGAGACAGGTGTGTGTGCATCTACACCCACATCATCAGAGCAATACTGAATGGGAAGGGGAGAGAGAGAGAGAGAGAGAGAGAGAGAGAGAGAGAGAGAGAGAGAAGCACTCAACAGGCCCTTGTAGACTGTTCTGCTTTCATCTATGCAACTTTGTGCTGCCTCTGTGATGAGAACTAGAAAGCTAAGAGCCATACAAAAAAGAGACACCAAAATACACTGTCAAGTGCCTTGACACCACAGTTCATGGGAACTACGGCTTAGCATCTGATGAATAAACCATTTAAGGTTTCAGAGTTCCTGCATGAAGAGCTCAATGAAAAACACTGTCACTGTGATTTAGGGAAGGGAAGGGAAGGGAGGGAAGGGGAGGGGAGGGGAGGGGAGGGGAGGGGAGGGGAGGGGAGGGGAGGGGAGGGAAGGGAAGGGAAGGAGGAAGAAAGAAAGAGAAGGAGAGAAGGAGAGAAAGAGAAGGAGAGAGAAAGAGAGAGAAAAAGAGAGAGAAAGAAGGAAGGAAGGAAGGAAGGAAGGAAGGAAGGAAGGAAGGAAGGAAGGAAGGAAGGAAGGAAGGAAGGAAGGAAGGAAGGAAGGAAGGAAGGAAGGAAGGAAGGAAGGAAGGGAGCACTGTGTCCCATGACCAAAGAGTGTTGGGTTGTTTGTTTCCAAGGAGCCGCTGCAGTTGGAAAGCATGCCGCTAATCTTTTGCCAGTGGAATCCAACAGGCAGGTGTAAGGAGAGCAAACATTCCTCCTATTCTAAAAATAGTCGCATATCATAACTTGGAAGGCAGGCCCTAACATACCAAAAGCCACAGATCAGTAAACAATTTAAAACAGAACATTCTCAGTGCTGAGTGGAGTTTCAAAACAGATTAAATGTTTCTTATACATCTCATTATCCCTTCTGTTTTCCTTTGAGAGTGGGGAGGGGAGGAATACACAAAGACGAAAAGAAAAATCAAAGTGTATTTTGCCCAGAATTCTCAGTCTGTCAACATTTATTTTAAAAAGCATGTGTTGGGCCAAAGCGATGGAACAGCAGGTAGGACACTTGCCTTGCATGTGGCCAACCCACGTTCGATCCCTGGCACCACGTATTGTCTCCTGGGCACTGGCAGGAGTGATCCAGAGCCAGGAGTAAATTCTATGCACCCCCAGGTGCGACCAGAAACAAGGAAAGGAGGGAGGGAGGGAGGGAGGGAGGGAGGGAGGGAAGGAAGGAAGGAAGGAAGGAAGGAAGGAAGGAAGGAAGGAAGGAAGGAAGGAAAGAAGGAAGGAAGGAAGGAAGGAAGGAAGGAAGGAAGGAAGGAAGGAAGGAAGGAAGGAAGGAAGGAAGGAAGGAAGGAAGGAAGGAAGGAAGGAAGGAAGGAAGGAAGGAAGGGAGGGAAGGACGCGATCCTCATAACACTCTTGGGAGGGAGGCAGGGCACCTGGTATTTTCATGGCACAGGTGACAAACGAAAGCAGGAGGACCGTCTTCTACAGCTGCTTACCCCGTGCACTGCACAAGGCCTCCCAAAGCAGGTCATGGACCTTTTCCAACTTTGCTTACATAGCTCAACTCTACTAGCCCTGTTCACTGCAAGCTCACGAAGCCCTAGATGACGCCTTTTCTACGTTCTGTTTTGTCTTTGTCACACCCAGCTGTGTTCAGGCCTCACTCCCGGCTCTGCTCTCAGGGATCACTCCTGACGGGACCATATGGAAAGCTAGGGTTAGAACTCGGGTCAGCCGATGTGAAGGCAAGTGTTCTGCCCGCTATACTCCAGCCCAGTGATGCCTTTGGTAACTGGCACAAGGGCACAGTACAGGCCAGTGAAAACGGCTCCCAAAGGCACGTGAAATCACAATGAAATCACAATGACTGGAATCCAAATCCACCCATTCTCTCATAAGGTGAAAATTCTCCCAGCGTGTGGGTTTATGGGCTTCTTGGAAATAGGCATGTCAGGGTCTGGGGCAATAGCACAGCGGGTAGGGCGTTTGCCTTGCACGCGGCCAGCCCGGGTTCAATTCCCAGCATCCCATATGGTCTCCTGAGCACTGCCAGGGGTAATTCCTGAGTGCAGAGCCAGGAGTAGCCCCTGTGCATTGCCTGGTGTGACACAAAATGCAAAAAAAGAAATAAATAAAATTAAAAAAAAAAAAAAAGAAATAGGCATGTCAGGGGCTGGAGCGGTAGTACAGCAGGTGGGGTGCTTGCCTTGCACACGGCCGAGCTGGATTGAATCCACACCACCCCACATGGTCCCCTGAGCCAGCTAGGAGTCACCCCTGAGTGCAGAGCCAGGAGTAAGCCCTGAGCATAAATGGGTATCTGTAGGATAACATAGCCTCAGGTAGTCTATTGGGAACTTTCCTCTGTGTTTATTTATAGCTTCCATCTTAGTGTTCTGTTGACTTGTAAATATTGTTTTGCTCTTCTCCTTGAGTCCTTTGCATAGTTTATTCAGAGCCATGTCCTTTTGTATGGTCACAGGAAGACTGTAGCAAACGCTATGCTTTGTAACCTGGGGGTCATTTGACTCTACATGATATTTTCCTCCTGGGCATCTGTTCTCTAGACCTAAGCCTCAGCTGCCCTTACTTCCTAGCACCCCCAAAAGCAGGGTCCCGACGAGGGACGGGACGGACCCAGGGCAAGCAGTGAGATACGTGCTACCCTGGCATTGAGATGGGCCTGGCCAAAGTGCCTAATGCTTAACTATAAGTTAAGAGCTCGGTCATGGACAAATGCTGTCACGATCCAAAAAGTAATAACTAGATTCGGACCCTGCTAGGGTTAGGAAGGATTAATCTGGCCTGAGTGCTGTAGTCTGAGTCTGTGGCAAGATGTTCCCAAGAGAGCTGCCCTACAAGCCTCAATGTATCCTACTGTGTCCATACAAAAATAATTAGTATTAGGATGTTGATGAGTTTTGGGACTGAGGAAAGGAGAAAAACACTTTAAGAGGTATTTTGCCTGAGGGCCCTCAGGAAGGGCTTTATAATGCCCCTAGGTGGTGCTTCCTTTAAGGGCTTTCTTATGTTGATTTTGCTACCAGACTGTGTGTAGCCTAGAGGGCAGGGTGGAGAGAGACAAGTAGGGGGACAGACAAGTGAAGAAGGAGCAGAATCCAGAGAGCAGGGGTGGAGGAATGAGGAGCTAGGAAGGAAGAGAGTGTGAGATGAGAGAGACAAAAGATTGAATAAACGGTAACTAATCGGCAAACAGCTTGGTCCTCGTTCTTCCTTCGCCTGTCTGTGGCCAACAGCTCTCCCGATCCAGCCCATACACAGCGGTTCCAGAGCACCAAACGCGGGCGGTGAGACAGAGCCGCCCGGAGAGTCCTCGAGCACACACCCTTTAGGTGTGCATAGTTATTTACAGGTATGGCCCCCAAAAACAAGACCAAACAAAAACAGGCCTATAGCTTCTCACAGAGATTCTGCGAGACAGCTCTGTATATAACCTTCTAGACTCTTCCATGGCCTTAACTCCATTTCATCACCAGACCTGTCATCGGCCAGTGTTATCCTCACTCCCTAATCCACCTCCCAAAATGCCCTTCTCAGTCTGTTCCTAACTATGCTCTAGGCACGACGCCAAGCAGTGATGCCACGTCCAAACTGAATCCAGCGACGCAGAGGACCTCGGCTAAAACACATGAAACAGTGCAGAATGCACCAGCTAAACCCCGTCAACTCATAGAAGAAAGAGAATTAAGGCTCTCGCTCAGGGCAGCCATGCAATCCCGGGGGCTGGTTGAGCAATGAAGAACTAAAACACTTCTCGGCCTGCCACTCATTCCAGTGATCCTCTCTTTCCGGCTGTAGCAGACTCATGGGGCAGGGTTAGCCTGGGAGGAAACATCAGGAGCACAGCAAAGTTGCTCAGTAAGCAGTTCCTTCTCTCAATGAGTCAACAGCCAATTACTAGCGAGAGAGCCCGCTGGTCACCAGGACTGTGGACTTTGGATGCTGAAGTCCGGAAATCCTGGCTCTCTCACCTGCTGCCGGTGGTAACCTAAAAAAGTACCTCGAACTTAAAGTCTCCGAGAGGCTAGAGCGTTAGTACCGAGAGTAGGGTGTTGGCCTTGGCACACAGCTGACCCAAGTTCAATCCCTGGCATCCCTGAGCACCGCCAGGAGTAGCCCTGAGCATCTCTGCGTGCTCTTCCATTTCTTTGGCCAGTGAAGCACATTAAGTCCATCTTACTACATCATGAGGCTGTGCGAGGACTAAAGATAACTATGAGTGCTTATTTCGAAAAGGCAGCATGGTTCCACAAATGTCACTGTTTCCAGAAAGGCTCTGACTGAAGAGACAACTCAGGAGCCTCAGCAGGCCCATAAACTCTGCATGTCTGAATACGCATCACCTACTGGAATTGTTTGCTCACAGGTAGATTATTAATTAACATGAGCCTCACCCCCTACAGGCCATCAGGGCTGTGAGAAAAGGATCTTTTTCTTGGGCCTTGTACCTAGCAGAGAACCTGGTACACACACACTCACGATGTCGAATCACCTGGCATTTAACCCAGGGCCAAAACGTAGCTCAGATGTGGTTAAATATCCAGCACACACACACGAGATAGTAATGTAAGCCAGAAACTGCCGAGCACCCAGCACTCTCAGATCCAAGCCTGGCATGTTTGGGCTACAAGTTTCTGCGGGAATCCTGCTTTGAGGAAGTGTTTACAAATTAATAGAGAACCATCAAAGTAACTTTTAAAATGATCGTTGGGGTCTGGACAAAGTGAGCTCCATTTCAGAGCAGCAAGAGACCCTTTCTAATGAGGACAATCCAGAAAGATGTACTAAAGGAGGGGGCTGGAGTGATAGCACAGCGGGTAGGGCGTTTGCCTTGCACGAGGCTGACCCGGGTTCGGATCCCAGCATCCCATATGGTCCCCTGAGCACCGCCAGGAGTAATTCCTGAGTGCAGAACCAGGAGTAACCCCTGTGCATCGCCGGGTGTGACCCAAGAAAAAAAAAAAAGATGTACTAAAGGAAAAATCCATGTGTTGGGGGCCCAAGAAATGCCATTATAGGTAGGGCAGTTGCCTTCAATACAGCCAACTGGTTTTGATCGGCAGCACCCCGTAAGGTCCCCAGAGTCTGCGAGGAGTAATTTCTAAGAGCAGAGCCAAAAAACAAAAACAAAAAACCCTAAGCACCACCAGGTTTGGTGAAAATAAAAAGAAGAAAAAAAGAGAAAATCCGTGTATCGAAATAGCAGTGCTAACTCAAAACTGGGATGTTGGCTGTTTCTCTATGGGGAAGTCTGGCCCAGATCTAGAGACCATTCACTCATTCTTATTCATCTTGTTAGATTATGACTGAGTATGTAGTAGGTGCTAAACAATGCTCTAGAGAGGGACATCAATGAAACGGAGCACCCCTCCAAATAGATACATCAGTGGCTAAGGCACTTGCCTTACATGCAGCCACCCCTTACATCCCCATCACCAGATACGGACGCCTGAACACCACCGGAGTAACCCCTGAGCACAGAGGAAGAAGGAAAGAAGGAAAAAGAACGGGAGGGCGGAACCTAAAGGCTATTTCAGCACATTCTTATGTTGTAGAGGAAGAAACAGAAGGCTCCGCGAGCCCACCCCTGAGCTGGACCCCTAGAGAGGGAAGTTAAAGAGCAGAGGCAGACTAGAGTCCCGAGACCCCACCCACAAAGCGGGGTGCTTTCCAAGAACGGTCGCACTCCAATGCTGTAGGACTGAAATCCAATCAGGAACGGCTCTGTAATGCTCTATCCCACAGTGATTCAATTTAAAAATAAAAGTTTAAAAAAATAAAAGATATGGGGGTGGAGCGATAGCACAGCGGGTGGGGCATTTGCTTGTACGCGACTGAATAAAAGATATGGGGAAACCCGGGAACCGGGGATTCCGGGTTCGATTCCCAGTATCCCATATGGTCCCCCGAGCACCGTCAGGACTAATTCCTGAGTGCATAGGCCGGAGAAACCCCTGTGCATGGCCGGGTGTGACCCAAAAAGCAAAAACCATAATAATAAATAAAAGATGTTTTTGATTGAAGGAAGGAAAGAGAAAGAAAGAAAGAAAGAAAGAAAGAAAGAAAGAAAGAAAGAAAGAAAGAAAGAAAGAAAGAAAGAAAGAAAGAAAGAAAGAAAGAAAGAAAAGGAAGGTCCCATTGTGCCCTTGTCCCTTACGCTGGGCACAGTCCTAAGGAGGAAACTTGGGGCCCAAAAGGGGGTTCATCCCTCCCGGCAGGGAACCGAACCGCGCGCGTGGCAGGCGTCCCGCCCTCCCCGTTTCCTGTCCCCGCGCTCCCAGGACCCAGCGGGGGGCGGGGAGACGGAGACACCCCCCTCCTACACCCCCCCCCGCCAGTCCCTGTCCCCGCGTCCCGCAGCGGTTCCCCGCGAGCTGGGGACCAGCCGGCTGCCCGCGGGGCTCCGGCCGCCCCACCCTCCGCGCGGGGCTGCAGCGTCCCGGGCTCGCGGCCCCCCCCAACCCCGGCCCGGCAGGAAGCGCGGCCCGACCCCGCGGGGGCGGCGGTACCTTCCGGAGGAAGCTGGCGACCACCTGCTCGAAGGGGTACTTGTACACCTGGCGCACCTCCACCGTCACCCCCATCCCGCGCGCGGCGCCGGCGGCCCTGGGTGTGGCGGGGGGGGGGTGCTCCTTCCTCTTCAAACTCCCGAAACTTTATTGTCCGCCCGAGAACACACACGCCCCGCCCCGCCCCCCGCGCCCGTCGGGGCGGCCGTGTCCCTCCCCGCGGCCTCTGCCCGCCGGCGGGAGCCGTGTCCCCTCGCTCCCGCGGTCTCTGCCCGCTGGCCGCAACTCTGCCCCGTCCCCCCGGGGACTCTGTCCGCAGTTGGGAGTTCTGTCCCGTCCCCCCGGGGTCTCTGCCTGCTGGCCGGACCTCTGTCCCCGTCCCCCCGGGGTCTCTGCCCGCTGGCCCGACCTCTGTCCCCTGCTCCCCGGGGTCTCTGGCCGCTGGCCGGACCTCTGTCCTCTGCCCCCGGGGGCTCTGCCTGCTGGCCCGAGCTCTGTCCCCTGCTCCCCGGGGTCTCTGCCCGCAGGCGGGAGCTCTATCCCCTTCCCCGCCCCCCCCCCCTTGTCTCTGCCCGCTGCGGCCCTTCCATGTGCGCTTTGCAGGCACCTCGGGGCCCCGTGGGGTGTTGAGCCCCTAAGCGCTTCTGGCAACGCCGAGGAAAGGGACCCGAGCCCTAAATTTGCGGCCTTCCTGGTGGACGGGTCGTGGCTGAGTCCGCGGGGACCAAGCCAGCGCCTGCTCCTTCCCCTTCCCCCCCACCCCACTCCCCGGTCACCTCTCAGACGGGGTCCCAGCACGAAGGTGCCCAGCTTTGGGGGACGGGGGGGGGGGGGGGGGGGGAGGGCGGACGAAGACTCGGGGCTTCTGCAGTCCCTGGGCTCCTCAAACACGAGGGAAACTGATGAGGGCTGGTGGGGGGAGAGAACTAGAGTTTTGTTCACCCAACTGTATTTTTTTTGAATCACCGTGAGATACATAGTTACAAAGTGGTTCATAATTAGGTTTCAGTTATACAATGTTCCAACACGCGTTTCTTCCGGAGCGCACAATTCCCACCACCAATGTCCCTACTTTCCCTCCTGTCACCCTTCTCCCAGCCTGTCTCTATGGCAGACCCCTCTCTCCCTCCCTCCCCAACCCAAACTGTCTCTCTCTATCTCTCTGTCTCTCTCTGTGTCTATTTCTGTCTGTCTCTCAGTCTCTCTCAGTCTCTCTGTCTCTGTCTCTCAGTCTCTCTGTCTCTCTGTGTCTCTTTCTCTCCCTCCCTCCACCCCCTTCCCTCTCTCTTTCTCCCCCTCCCCTTGGGGGCTTTATGGTTTGCAATAAGGGGACTGAGAGGTTATCAAGTTTGTTCCTTTACCTGCTTTCAACATTCAGTTCTTACCCAGAATGATCCATTTCCAACTGTTTTGGTCATGGTTGTCCCTTCTCTGTCCCAGCTGCCTTCTCCCCAGCAGTTGAGGTAGGCTTCCAAACATGGACTAATCCAAACGTGGTCCTTGGGTGTTGGTCTCTTATTGGTTTTTTAAATCTCTCACAAATGACTCCAATCATACAATTTTTTATATGCCACAAATATTGCGATCATTGACTGTACATCTTTTAAGAGAATTATGAGTGTGAATGCATTTGTTCAGGGCAGTCTCCACAATTTTACTGAACAGTTACTATGTGCCAAGCACAGTGAATGGCTCCAGGCTCACCAGTGATGGAGCACAGACCCCACTATCCTGTAGGGCAAGGGAGCAGGAGGATTTAAGATCCGGTACAGCAAGGAGGAAACTGAATCCAATAGTGTGTGCAAGTTACAGGTCGCTAGGGCTGGAGAGGTAGTACAGTGGGTAGGAATCTAGCCCGGCACCCCATACGGTCCCATAAGGTCCGTGGGATGTCACCCAAAATAAGTATGTCAGGTTTCAGGCAGTGGGCCGTGGTTTTAGTCGGGATGTATAAAGACAGTTTCTGGGGTGGTGGCTTCTATACGTATACTTTTATTAAATTCCAAGGTACATCTGTTTATTATATATAGTCAGACCGTTCTGAAAAAATTTTACCGATGGCTAAAGCAGTTCTCTAATTACTGACTGCCTCACCCAATCCCTGAGACATAGTTGTGTCGTCCCCTCAATACCAATAGATAACTCTGTAAGAGAGCTAACAGGACTCTTTCCATTTCTCAATGTTATTTTACAATTTCATTATCTTTATTCGGTTTTAAAAGAACATGCTTTTAAAAATTCAGTATAGAGCTGGAGCAATAGTACAGCAGTGTTTGCCTTGCACTGACGGCTGATCCGGGTTCGATTCCCAGCATCCTATATGGTCCCCTGAGCACTGCCAGGGGTGATTCCTGAGTGCAGAGCCAGGAGTAACCCCTGTGCATTGCCAGGTGTGGCCCAAAAAGCAAAAGATAAATAAATAAATTAATTAAATAAATAAATAAATAAATAAAAATTCAGTATATCACTCTGGACAAGAATTAAGTGATGAAAGTAGGTAAAGGAATATACGTTATTATAGTATCTATATTTTAGACCATAATGCCCAAAAGAAAAGAGACAGACAGACAGAGAATGAAGAAAGTGCCTGCGTAGAGACAGGTGAGGGTTGGCAGGGAAGCCGTCAGGCAGGATGGAAACTGGGGATATTGTTGGTGGGAAATGTACCCTGGTGAAGGGAGGGGTGTTGGAACATTATATGACTGAAACCCAATCATGGGCAACTTTGTAACTGTATCTCACTATGATTCAATTTTTTTAAATATTTTTTTAATTTAGTATTCTGTCAGTGCATTTCATTTTTACCTTGAGTTGGCCGATTGGATTTTACTAGCCACTATGAGGTAGCACTGGGTGGAACTCCCAGGTGGGAAGTACAACAGGGAGATCGTTTCCAGAAAACGCCAAACGTGGTTTACGATTGTGCTTACAGGAAAGACAGCCTTTTCTGTGGTGAGCTTCCCTAACAAAGTGACTTGGTGATTTATTACCAATTGGTAACAAGAAGTGTGAGACAGGACTAATGTATTTACAATGAGAATCACAGCTGGTAGCCACAACTATAGTATTCAATTCATAACCACTAACCTCAAGGGACATTTTAATGGTGTCAGGCAAAAAATGCTACATTTCTCTTAATCCATTATTCCCCCACATTCCTCTCACCCCAAACCTCTGGCATTTCCCCTGTCAGTTCCTATTTCCTTTATCACTTTGTAAAAAGGTAATATCTGTTTCTCTGCCAAATGTCCAAGTGCCTTTTCCTCTGTGTCTAAGGATGAACCTCCCACATGTAGTTGAAGGTCAGTCTGTCCACTTACTACCATATACGTGGTGGGCTGGCAAATAAATAAAAAGTGCCTCTGGCAAGGGCCAGGAGGAATGATCCACGGTTGGAAGCATGCCACGTGGGGAGAGGGCAGTTTGGATAGAGAAGGGACCACTATGACAAAGACAGCTGGAAATGAGGAAATGATCATTCTAGACAAGAGCTGAGTGCTAACCTTTCAGCACCTAGATTGCAAACCAGAATTCCCAAAAGGAAGGAGGAAGAGAGAGAGAGAGAGAGAGAGAGAGAGAAGTATAGGGCCTGCCATAGTGCAAGCTGGCGGAAGGGGAGCCAGAGGGCACCTGGGAATATTGGTGGTGGGAAATGTACACAGATGAAGGACAGGTGATGGAACATTGTATGACTGAAACCCAATCATGAGCAATTTTGTAACTGTATCTCCGTGATTCAATAAAATAAATAGAATAAAGAAACAAAAAGAAGGGCAGGAGGTATAGTTCAATCATATTGCACTTTCTTTGCTGTGTGAGATCCTGGGTTCAATACCAGATCCCCCCACCAAAAAAAATTTAAAAAATGATAAAGGCCTGATTCCTGCCACCTTGTACTTCCAGAAGTCACACCCACCACGGGATCACAGCGGCTGCCACCCCACCAAGTAAATTCATCAGCCTGCTTCTACAGACACCTCCAATACTGACACTCCAGTAGGAGCGGCCAAACTAGATGGGAAAGGAACACAGAAGCCAACTAAGCTGAATAAACAAAAACAGTGAAAGGAAAGACCCAACTAGCAAAAAACAACTTAGTAAACCCTCAGGCAAGGACTTAATGACCCCATGGTGAGATAGAACAATTTTCACAAATTTTCTTTTTACTGAAGCATTTTTGGAAAATTCCATTAACCATTTAGCTGGAAGAAGCAGTATAAAATAAATTATTTTTTTGCCTGCTATGAGGGACAGGTTGGGTCGGTGGGAAACTGCAACAATGAAGGCAAGGTCACACTGGAGGTGGGATTGATGTTGGAACATTGAATACCTGTAAGAACTGTATTATGAACAATTTTGTAAACCAAGGTGTTTTTTTTTAAAAAAAAAGCAAAAAGAGAAGATTTATTCTGCACAGCTATCAAATATATCTGCAATTTTCCTTCTTTTCTGTTTTGTAAGTCAGTTTTATTAGAACAAGCCTGAGACATCTCAAGTTTATCAAATGGAATGACCATATTAACTAAAATTACTGAAAGCCCCTCTCCCTCCCCCCAAAAGAAGGCCATGGCTTCTACTGACTGTGATTTCTCTGGGGTAAATACCCCCACCGCAAACAGTTTTAAACTTCCCTGCAATTGCCACTGAACTTGACATCAGGCCAAGCATGGCCTTGGGTTGTGTGGTTCTTTCTCCACCCAGCCTCAACAGACAGAAAGAACCACAAGCGTGGGAGCAGCGCTGAGTCCAGCATCGGGAAGCGACGATTCTTGAAAATCTGCTGCCTTCTTTAAGTAGGTCATTGCACTGTACAATTATATGACTTAATACTTAATAATAGCTGTGTTTAACCACCAGCTCACAGGGGTCAGGTCACAGTGCCTCAGACTCAGGCACCTGGTCATGCTGGTGTTGTAAGTGGAAGGCTCTTAAAAAAAGGACAGAGGTGGGGGTGGGGGTTCCCTCCTCTCCCCGTTCTTCCCACAGGATGCAGGCTGGAGGCCTTCCTGTGAGAGGTGTCCTCCCTCTAGCCAAAGGAAAGGAACCACAGGCAGTGCACGTGTCTTAACCCTCGTAGGACTTCACTGGCTCCTATTCTCTCACTCAAAGACACCTCTCTAGCCGTGTCCCACGGTTTTTATACATCTTCAGTTTTGCTTCAGCTAGATCATTCTAACCAGCATGACTAAGGATGCTGATATTTTTTCCACTAAAAAAAAATCCACACCAATATAAAGTAACAGAATGGGAGACTAACACCCAAGAATAGTAGAGATGAGTATCAAGAGAAGTACTCCACAGCTTGGAAGCTGACCTCACATGCTAGGTGAGGAAGCAGCTCTGGTAGAGAAGGGATCAACAAGCAAAGGGTGCTAGGCAGGCCCACTAGGGATGGGAGATACAGGCTGAAAATAGACTATAGACCAAACAAGATACCTACTTAATACCTCTGTAGCAAACCACAACACCCAAAAAGAGAATGAGCAAATGGGAATACCCTGCCATAGAGGCAGGGTGGGGTGGAGGGGACAGGGTGGGGGTGGTGGGAGGGATGCCGGGACCATTGGTGGTGGAAAATGGGCACTGGTGGAGGGATGGGCACTCGATCATTGTATGACTGAAACGTAAGCATGAAAACCTGTAAGTCTGTAACTTTGTCTCACGGTGATTCACTAATAAAATAAAATTTTTTAAAAATCCACACCTTATTCTTGATAACTTTTCAGTATTAATATTGCAAACCACAGTGCCTAAAAGAGAGAGAGAGGGTAGGAGATAAAGAGAGAGACAGAGAAAAGAAGAGGGAGGAGGAGAAGAAGGAGAAGGAGAAGGAGAAGGAGAAGGAGAAGGAGAAGAAAGGGAAGGGGAAGAGGAAAGAGAAGAGGAAGAGGAAGAAGGAGGAGGAGGTCTGCCATAAAGGCAGGCAGGGGGTGGGGGTTGGGGTGATGGGAGGGAACCTGGGGACACTGGTGGAGGGATGGGTGTTGGAATACTTTATTACTGAAACCTAATCATATACAGTTTTGTATGGGTCTATCTCACAGTGATTCAATAAAAAAGTTAAAAACAAATATCAACTATGAAAAAATATATACACTCTTAATTCTTTATCTTTCACCAGCTGTATTCTCTGTTTCATTTTCGTTCCTTAATAGAGTTGTTTATAATCTCTTGAGCCCATTCCAATCAGTATGAACCCCCGTCACTCCACTGAAACAACCATTGGCTAAAAAAAAGTGCTTCTCAACTGGGGCCATCTGTCCCTACCCCCATTGGCCCTCAGAATATTCCAAAGGGATCACAGCTGAAACTCACCTAAATGGTTAAGGAGGGTCATGGCATGAGACTAGGGGGACGACTGGTAAAAAAGATAGGGCCCGGGGGCCAGAGAAAGCTGTGCTTGGACAGTCCCCAACCGTTAGTGGGTCGAAAACCACTGGTTTAGATCACCCAATCCCAGAGATAATCCTTTATCCCCATTAAACAAAACCTATCAGCAGAATTTTCTTGAAATACTGCTTGATAGATGAGTACTGGGTGAAGGGTAGGTGCCAAAGTCACTTAATGCTGAATATCTACTAAAACAATTCTATGGAATCATCAACTTCTTCTTACAGAGAAAACCAGTAACTAAAAATTAGCCCCAGTGGGAAACTACACAGGCGCACACAGGAAAAATGGACTTGTGGCATTTGTAGCATCTCTTCTCTGTCCCTGCTCCCAGAGGGTAGCTGGACACGGGTGTGAAACAGAAATCCCCTGCCGGAATGGGCCCTGTGCCCACGCTCCACACCGACCCTATTTTCTTCTAGAATGTACCGAGAGGTGGCTGCTCACCATCAACAGATTAGCCACAAACAGCAAGGTTGCATCCTAAAAGGCCAAAGGACCTTGTGCAAGAGCAAATGCCACCTGCCAATTCCAAGGGCATCAGGGCATTGTGGTGGCAGCAGTTTTGCAGGTCTGATTAGATGGGTCAGTGGGGACGCAGACTCAGAGTCAGCTAATATAAAAAGAATTGTTATTGCAGAGTCCTCTGGGGAAGAAAGAAAAGAAGAAACATAAAACAAATTTCCATTGCTTTGAAGTCGGGTGGTTTGGTCTAGAACTAGTTAACCCATGGGATTCGCTGCCCTCCCCTACAAGTTCACACAGGTATTTAGATTTTAGGGTGTCAAATTCATCTGTCTCTCTTCCATGTAAGACACGGTGGCTTGTGTAGTAGAGCAGATAGCCAATAAGTTTTTATGGATGGGATTGGTGACTGGCCCTTTATAAAAAGCCTTCTGTGGACATAGGGCTCCAGTGGACATAGAGCCTGGCCCTCTCCACCTTTTCTGACCAGCCTGACCATTTATCTCTCTAATGCTGATTTTTTTAAGCATTCTTTTTTTTTTTTTTTTTTTTTTGGTTTTTGGGTCACACCTGGCGATGCACAAGGGTTACTCCTGGCTCATGCACTCAGGAATCACCCATGGCGGTGCTCAGAGGACCATATGGGATGCTGGGAATCGAACCTGGGTCGGCCTCATGCAAGGCAAACGCCCTCCCCGCTGTGCTATTGCTCCAGCCCAAGCATTCTTATAATTGCCTGCTTATGTGAATTTTCAAGTGGTTTTTCAGGTTCTCTACACTGGAGAGAACTATGTGCTTTTTGACTCTTTTCTATTTATCCCGGCAAAATGACTTGCACATAATATATGTTGAATAAATTCATGACAGTGCCTAGCATAGAGTATGACCTTGAACAACTGTTCCTCCTTGTCCCTAGAACCTCAATTTCTCTGTTAACAAAATGCCTGAGTGGACCAAGATTAAATCTAAATCCTCTTCTAGCTCCTTGAGATTTAAAATGGGTAGAGAATCAAGGTCAGCCACCTGGGTGTTGTTCAAGAAACTAGAGGATTAGACAGGAATTTACAGGGAAAACAAGGCACAATTTTGAAACATATTGCCAGAGTAAGTAAGTGGACATGTGGCATCTCTTACCCAGGTTTCTCTTCCTGCAGTTAAGGATGAGATTGTTGAGTCAAAGTTCAAGAGCTTTAATCAAGTATCTAGAGAAAATAATTCAGGGCAAGGAGCCAACAGGTCATCGTACACAGCATGTTCCAGGGGACCTGGGAGATCTACAAATTCTGGTGCATAAAAATCACTGTCATGTCATCCCATTGCTCATCGATTTGCTCGAGCAGGCACCAGTAACGTCTCCATTGTGAGACTTGTTACTGTCTTTTGCATATCGAATACGCCACGGGTAGCTGCCAGGTTCCGCCTTGCGGGCAAGATACTGTTTGTAGCTTGCTGGGCTCTCCAAGAGGGATGAAGGAATCAACCCAGGTCGACTTTGTGCAAACACCCTACCCGCTGTGCTATCACTCCAACCCCAGTGCATAAAAATAAATGTATAAAATAGCTCGTATTATACAAGGCAGTCTGTGTGCAAAGGAGAAATATATATCATGTAAACAGAATGGCAAGAGAGGGAGGGGTTCTGAGATAGTGACAGTTAAAGAAAAGTTGTAAGGAAAGAGGAAAGAAGTCTTGTTCATATGTAAAGCATGATCATTTGGTACAGAAGGTGTGGCAAGTTCAAAGGCCCTGAGGCAGCTTTTAAGTACTTCCTAGTTTGTTTGAAAACTGTGAAGTGGCCTATAAGACTGGAGCAGAGTTCTGGGAAATCAAGTCAGATACAAATAGCCATGACCTAGGACATCTTGAATCTTGTAGACCCTGGTGAAGATGTTGGCTTTGTCTCTGCCGGATTATGAAGATAAATTAAACTCTGAACCATATAATTTGACATAATGACTCAGACTGCTAATCATGTGGAGTGATTATGAAGAGGAAGAGGGGAAAAGGAAGCACTTCGGAGATGACTGCAGTCCACCGTGGACTCGAGACCACAGTGGGGTCAGTGGACATGTGAGCACTTTGGGGATTCTGGATCTCTTGTGATAGTAGAGATAGCAGCAAGAGCCGAAAGATGAGTTGTCAGACAAGAGCGTCCCAAGGATCATCCTGGCCGCACATGGGGAAAGACCCCCAACAGTTGTGAGAAATCCATCCAGATTATTTTATTTTCCAGGGCATAAGAACGTGCCTCACACTAAATGTCTTAAACAACAGAGACTTCATCCCACAAATATATGGCCTGATCAGTTTGGAAGCCAGATGTTCAAACTCAAGGCACAGACAGGATTGATCCTTCTGAGAGCTGTCGGAGAGAGTGCTCCAGCGCCTCTCCTGGCTTCTGGACGATGTTTTCCCTGTGTCTTCACAGTCTTTCCCTGTGTTCAAACTTCCTTGTCTCCTGTCTCACAGGACTGGCTATAAGGACACCAGTCCGGTGAAATGAAGACCCCCACATAGTGTCCAGATAGGGACTAAAGCGTGGCCCCCTTGGAAGTCACCCAGTAATGTCCTAATCCTCAATTCCTCCATCACAGTCACAGAATCTGACACGTTAGTAGGCAGAACTTTGAAGGGGTAATTAAGGTAAAACAAGGTCTTGAGGATGGGTTCCAGTGTCTGGTGACTGGTTTCCTCATAAAAAGAGGACATCAGCACAGAGGCATGCAAAGTGGGAGGTCCCTGTGAAGACCGAGGAAGAAGACAGCCATCTGCTATCTGCAAGGTGAGGAGTTAGGCTTCATTATAAAAAGTTTGTTTGTTTTTTAATTACTGCTGGATTTTAGACCCCCTCCTGGACTATGAGGAAATCCCTGTCTGCCTGTCTGTGAATTAAGCCATCTCTGGTCACTTTTTTTTTTTTTTTTTTGGGTCACACCTGGCGATGCACAGGGGTTACTCCTGGCTCATGCACTCAGGAATTACTCCTGGCGGTGCTCAGGGGACCATATGTGATGCTAGGAATCAAACCAGGGTTGGCTGCGTGCAAGGCAAACACCCTACCCTCTGTGCTATCACTCCAGCCCCACTGGTCACTTCTTGTGGAAGATTTCTTACAGCAGCCCTAGCAAAACGTAATGTATCATCCGAATTTGGCCATCTGTTAAAATCTTCTTTCTGAATGAAGTCGAAATTACAGAGACTGGGGATTGGAACTTCAACACTAGCCGGAAGACACAATTCAATGTATAAACATCAAATACAAACTAGCAGGGATGAAAAGAGAAGAGAGACAGGTGGCTCTGGCCACCTATTTTTGTCCCTCAGTCCCTACGTTGCCCTGTTTCCTGATGCTCTTGAATATCCCAAGCTTCTAAGGCCCTTTCCCATGTATGCATAAGTAATCTGTGCTGGGTTTCCTCTCACTTTCTGCTGAGATTTTTACCTAGTAAGATGTCAAAGAAAAAGATTGCTGTTCTGTGTTCCTCTGCCACAGGACAAATAGAAAGAAAAGAAAATATTTAATTGCCAATTTCCATTTCCTTATCTACCCATCTCCTGAGATCTAAGGAAATTGAGCTTCCTTATAGCTTCATATTCTGAACTGCTTTTATTCTTTTCACCCTGATTACTTAGCAATCCAATAAGAATTTTATGCATTTTATTAGGGTGGTAAAATGGCATCTTTAAAGTCCAAGTCACCACACAACATTAGCACAAAAGGGGAAATTTTCTTTGTAATAGCAAGAGCAATTAGCGACATGCATTTTAAAGGGATCTATGCACGATATTTTCTGTCCGGGAATACCAATTTTAAAATATTGACCCCGCACCAAACTAAAGTCCAAAAGTTACTGAAGGAAAGTTGTGGCCAAAAAACAGAAAATAATAATAGTGAAAAACCAAAGGCAGATGGGGACCATTCCAGGTGAACTCTGGTTTAGAAAGCCAGGGTAATATCTGAGGCCTCGAGTGGGTTCATTTTCCAGGTACTTTCGGGGCTGGAGCGATAGCCCAGCGGGTAGGGCGTTTGCCTTGCATGCAGCCGACCCAGGTTCGATTCCCAGCATCCCATATGGTCCTCTGAGCACTGCCAGGGGTGATTCCAGAGTGCAGAGTCAGGAGTAACCCCTGAGCATCGCCAGGTGTGACCCAAAAAGCAAAAAAAGAAAAAAAACATTTTCCAGGTACTTTCCCTTCCCACATATGAGACTAAGGGAAGAATGTAGCAGCGGTGAGGTAAGATACACAAGGGAGAGAATGAAGTCTGTGATGAATTGAGAACGGGGGTGTGGAGGGAGGATAAAGAGAAATGTAGTGGGGAAGGAGGACACTATAAGGAACCCCGGGGCAGAAGAAGGGTGACTTGAGGGACAAATCACAAACTTACCAGCACAACTTAACCATGACTGGGATGACTTATTATTATTATTATTTTCCTCAAAGAGCTGAGTGATGAGACTAGACAGAAACATGAATGTTATCAATCAATGGTGTACCACCTAAGAATAATGACAAATGGCAATCTCATTAATATTGTCTGTCTAATATTAAGTCCATTCTCAAATCCAAAGGGATTGCTTTCCAAATGGATATATGTGTGTATGTGTGTGTATATATACATATATATGTATATATATTTGTGCATATATACACATATATATGTAAATATATACATATATGTATATATATACAAATTTAGCAACAAAATGAAGAATTTGTATTTATCTGAGTCTGAGACTGGTTACCCTGGAAGCAGACTTTGACACACTGGATTACAGGAAGATTGGATTATTTTGGAGATATACTCCCATGCAAAAGTATGGGAAGAATACAATTTGGGCAAAATAAAATCATCTGTGCGTCCAGTAAAGGCCTCAGCCGAGCCTATAGGAATCTCTGATGGTGGGGTGATCCCACTGAGGTAAGAGATCTGTGAGACACTTCCCCCACCATGAAGGAGAATTTCTAGTCAGAAGCATGGTTTTGGGATTGGGAAAAGAAAAGAAGGCTGTGGAGACGACGCTTGCATAAAACATCATCATGTGTTTATTATCCATTATTACAGATGTATCCACGATGCTTGGAGAGAATCATTCATGTACACAAAGGGAGTAGAGTTCCGTCTCAATTTTTTTTAACCTACAGAAGTATAAACTAATACCACTGTATCACTATATCACTGTCATCCCATTGCTCATCGATTTGCTCTAGCGGGTGCCAGTAACGTCTCCATTGCGAGACTTGTTACTGTTTTTGGCATATCAAATACACCACGGGTAGCTTGCCAAACTAATATGGGTAAAGTTACTGGAAGAAAACTGGAATAGCTGAAGTCATAAACACAAAAGTGTCCTCACAACTGCATGGATATTTTAGTTGTTATTTGGATTTTTTTGTGTGTGGGGGGACACTTGGCTGTGCTCAAGACTAACTTCTGGCTTTAGGCTAAAGGATCATTCCTGGTGGGGCTCAAAGTGCCATAAGTAATGCCAAGAATCCAGCCCTGATCAGCTAGGTGCAAAGGAAGTGCCTTACCCACTGTACTCTCTCCAGCCCCTCCATGAATGCTTTTTATTTTTATATTTGTTTCTTGGGGGAGGGGGTAGATAAATCTGACTAAGCATGGGGATAATCCTGGCTCAGGGGACACATGCAATTTTAGGGATTTCACCTGGGTTGGCTATATGCAAGGTGGTGTCTTACCCATTACACTCACTCTCCAGTCCTAGCTTGGATGGTTTTAAAGAAAAAACAAGTCACTCAGAAGAATCATTGGTGACAAGAAGGTTTTTACCCCTATATATAGAAGTCACCTAAGGGCTGTCATATTTTTTTCCTCAATAGAAAAATAGATATTCTTTCCCTAAAATGGTCACATCATTGACCTAAAGCCAAATCATCAGGCAACTGCCTGATTCCAATCCTATAAGTTTACCAAGTGGACAGAGCATTTTAATGCTCAGTAATCAATAATAATACTTTTAATTGGTGTAGTAGAGATGATTCAGAGTAAATAAAATGGATTAAAATTTTGCTTTAGTTTCCCAACAGCTTAAATGACGGTTCTGTTGGCTGTTATGCAATAGTTGTGTTTATGCTTGGTTATAGCTAGTCCCTTAAGATATAGAATTTCTCTTAATTAGAGATAGGATCAAAATATCTGCTGGGTATGTAAGTTAGAAAATTAATCCTTGTGGTATAACAAATTATTTTTTTTTGTCACACACATCCCACCGTTATCCTTACATGTGGCTGGGCATAACTGTCTTTTTGCTACAGCTATTATGGTTGAGTTGTGGATGCGATGGAGACAAGGCCAGCCTGTAGCATTTGCGTGAAGTAACATTCCAGAGATGCTCTCAGAATCTTTGTGGGATGAACCATTAAATCAGCGTTAAGGGATAAGGATGTAGTTCCTAGTCCTCCTACGATGATAATTAGTCCATCAACAGCTGCTTTTCAACCCTCAGAGCTGGAATAAAAAGGAAGCTTGAATGCCAATATCTCCGGGCACAAATCTTGAAAATGGATTTATCTGCCACAACATATGATTCCAAACAGCCAAAATAGGCCCCATTACCTGGGCATAAGTGATGGCTATCACAGTTCATGATTAATCAATAAGGGACTTGAACAAAAAGTCACTCCGTTCTCCTCTATACCTGTCCTCTGACTAGATGGAGTCTTAGCTATGGTGTCAAAAAACTGGTTATGCTACTTTCTCAGAAAAGCATTTCTCGGACTCAAGGGCTTCTATAAGATGCCCTTGATAAAAAAATAAACAATTATTTGGAGGTCATGTTCTTGCTACCAGTATTTAATAAGCATATTATGGCACAGAACATACTAGAACAGCATTCTTCAACTTTCTACACCTGCACACTGGCACCAATCTGTATTCCAGTCCATGGACCAGCAGTTATAACCAAACTGATAAACCAGTGGTTCCTGACCTTTCTACATCTACAGATAGACGTGGTGTAGCTGCTGATGACCATGATCCGGAGGCCAGCTAAACTACTTTGGGTACCAGCAACTGCTTCCACCAATGTCTCTAGACCGTGAACTAAGCCAGAGCCCCATGCTGCCCCAGGAAGGGAAATGATTTGGAACAGGGATTAACTGAGCTTAAAGAAAAGTTAGACATGGTTCTCCCTCCAAATGGCAAACTGGTAATGGTTTTATGATCCAATCTGCATTCACTAATGCTTAGTCTTATCCATTATATTGAAAGATGATGACATTTAAGATGAAGTTACAATGTGACAACCAGAGCATCAAAGTGACTTTCACCATCAGGACCACCATCACCCCAACCATTGCCACAACACCATCTCTGGAACAAATGAAAAACATGAAATCAACATAATTCAAAACAGAAAAATATGAATATTTAGCAACTACTAAGATAGAAAATGTTGCTCGGGCCGGGGCGATATCGGTGCGCGCTCTGCCAAGAAGCGACCCAAGTGGCCACATGTTTATTTGTACGGCCGCTCTGCTGCTGATGACCATGATCCGGAGGCCAGCTAAACTACTTTAGGTACCAGCAACTGCTTCCACCAATATCTCTAGACTGTGAACTAAGCCAGAGCCCCATGCTGCCCCAGGAAGGGAAATGATGCAATTTCTAACATAAATCTCACTGGATTTAACTACTAAAGTACTAAAATGCAGAAATTCTAAACCTTGAATGAAGAGACTTCATATCTCTTCATTCTCAGCAATGGAAAACTAACTATCAAATACTTCCTTGTCAGCAGGGCTGTTTTTTTGAGGGGAAACTCCAACAACAATAGTGAATATTGTGTTGAAATATGGAATGTAATCAAGGTAAAGAGAAAATGAAGTGAAATTTATCAGCTACGCAAGCGGGGGTGGGGAGGTATACTGGGATTTTTGGTGGTGGAATATGGGCACTGGTGAAGGGACGGGTGTTCGAGCAGGGTATAACCAAGATAAGCCTGGAAACTATAACTTTCCACATGGTGATTTAATAATAAAAAAAGATAGAAAATGTTGCATATAATCCCCTAAGTTTACTCTCTTTAGATATACTAAATAAGAAGTTTTGATAAATCTATTAATCTCATTTGTTTCTAAAACAAAGTCATATGCTTTGATCTGTCTAAAGAGAATAAATATTGAAAATTGTGAATGAGATAGTGCTGGAAAAAATCATTGCCAAGGAGAGGAAGGACTATTCAGTTAGGTTGAGTATCCACAGAAGCACGCCAGAAAGAGGGGTTCATTATGTTTGCCAATATAATGTATGAACCACACGGCCCACACAGAAATATTTTCTACACAAACACAATCTCAAATCCTAAAAGAATAGATTTTAATAATAATGAGGGAGATGCAAGGTTTTAGTACTAAGACACCAAATCAATGCTTGAGTATGACAGGATAATTGGTTATATAACAATGGCCAAGTGATCATTAAAAAGCATTATCAGAGGCAGATGTTAGGTTTCAAAATCAAATGAGGTGTAAGACAAAGTCTGAAAGAGTCTCACTAACATTAATGGGAGTTACTTAACTATAGAAAAATGTATTTAACTACAGAAAATGTTTTGGGGTTAAGAATCTCCTTGAGAGTAACAAATGTAAAAATTAATAAGATTATCTAATATGTTCTAATAAGATCATCTTTTCTTAGTTATCACTAAGATTTTTGACTCTTAAAAATAATAATGCTGGACTTATCTAATTATTTAATCCATACAGGAATAGAAAAAATAAGACAATATCAGCCATTATCCAGAGACTCATAACAAATCTAGGAAGAGATCAACAAACTGCAGAGATGTCTCTTGATTTCAAAATCACCATCCAGTCAAAAATTTAACTCTCATTCTATCACCCTACTTAAAATTTTAGAATTCCTGAAGCATGTGGCCACATTTGCAGCCACAACGTCTCATACTCTACACTACTGATGTACTGGGAGTAGATTACTTCATTGGATGGGATGTAAAGTAGAAGGCAACAAATTGTGATTAAGAAAATATTAACACATGGCTTGGGAGGGGAAACATGTGCTGAAAGCAGACAAAAGGCCAAACATGATGGCCTTTCAGTATCTGTATTGCAAGCCATAGTGCCCCAAAGTAGAGTGAGATCATCTCCTCCATAAAAGCAGGAGATGATCATATATTTGGGGTTGTGTGTAGGACATTCCATCCTGTTCCATTGGTCTGTGACTCTGCCTTTGTTCCAGTACCATGCTGTTTTAATTGTTACTGCTTTGTAGTAGAGTTTAAGGTTGGGGAGGGTGATGCCTCCCATCATCTTTTTCCCAAGAATTGCTTTAGCTATTCATGGGTATTTGTTGTTCCATATGAATTTCAGGATTGCTTGATCTATTTCTTTGAAGAATTTCATGGGTATGCTTATAGGGATCACATTGAATCTGTATAATGCCATGGGGTGTATTGCCCTTTTGACAATGTGCTTCTCCCTATCCATGAGCAGGGGATATGTTTCTATTTCCTCATGTCCTCTTTTATTTCATGGAGTAGTGTTTTATAGTTTTCTTTGTAGAGGTCCTTTACTTCCTTAGTTGAGCTCATTCCAAGGTACTTGATTTTCTGGGACACTAATGTGAACGGGATTGCTTTTTTCGTGTCACTTTCCTCTGTCTCATTATTTGCGCATAGGAAAGCCATAGACTTTTGGGTATTGATTTTATTTTACTGTACAAGTCTATTATTTCTAAGAGTTTCTTGGTAGAGGCTTTAGGATTCTCTAGATATAGTATCACATCATCTGCGAATAGTGAGAGTTTGATTTCTTCCTTTCCTATCTGAATGCTCTCAATATTTTTTTTACTGTAGCTCACAGTGATGCAATAAAAAAAGGCGGGGAGAAAATACTAGGACACAAAGTTCAACCTGTAACAATATGTTAGTAATCTCTTACACAAGGGCTTAATAACCCCAAGGTGAGATACAATAATCTCACAAAACAAAGATACACTTTGTTCTAAGGAAATCTTTTTTGATCATTTTTAGTGAATTATTCATAGGAAGCAATACAAAATAAATTATTAAGGGCCTGCTATTGTGGCAGGCTTTGGTGCTGGTTGAGAAAATTCAAAATAATGGTGGTGGCGATGGCCACTCAGTGCCCCTACTGCAAACCACAACACCCAAAAGGAGATAGAGAGAACAAATTGGAACACCCTGCCACAGAGGTGGGGTGGGGCGGGGGGGATGGGATCGGGGGATTGGACGGATACTGGGTTCATTGGTGGTGGAGAATGGACACTTGTGGCAGGATGGGCTCTCCCTCAACATTGCATGAGGGAAAACAAGCACGAAAAGGTGTGAATCTATAACTGTGCCCTCACTGTGACTCACTACAAAAAAATGAAAAAATAGACGTTGGAGCGATAGCACAGAGGGTAAGGCGTTTGCCTTGCATGCGGCCAACCCGGGTTCGAATCCCAGCATCCCATATGGTCCCCTGAGCACCACCAGGGGTAATTCCTGAGTGCAGAGCCAGGAGTAACCCCTGTGCATCACCAGGTATGACCCAAAAAGAAAAAAAAAATTAAAAATTCTAAAAAACAACAAAATAATGGTGGTGGGATTGGTGTTGAAATATTGAATACAATAAATCATTTGAACAACTTTATAAAAATAAATATTTTTTAAAAAATAACAATAAATAAGTAAGCCCAAGTTGTTGGTGCTTGGGAGTCAATTTAGGTGGGCTGATAACAACACTACACTGAAAACTCTGTGAGTGCAACCAAACTTAAGTCTCCACAAACACCAAGTTTCAGGTACTTACTGAGTCTTTGGTGTGCATAGAACAATGGCGGAGGCTGGAAATTATGACCATGCTTGGACGGCAGTTGTAACTGTCGTCATAGAGCTAACAGCTGAACAGAAACAAAGAATTAAAGGAGAATTAATTACTCACTGTCTGCTCTCTCTACTCTCTTCTATAACACCCATCACTTTCTTTTTGCAAATATTTGAGTAAATCTCTCATTTCCTCTACAGAGTGTGTTGTCCCTGCCTGCAGATACTGTTTCCTGTTTCTTCTTTTCATTCATTTTGTCCTTAACAGAACCTGACTCACAGGAAATCTTCAAAAATATACACTTTGTATCTAAGAAAACAGTCGTGGGTCAGTATTCTAATAGCCATTTACAGGAGTGTGGGTTAATGGCCCAGTTCTCTGAGTAAGAATCATTAATGGTAGAGGAAATACTTAAGAGCTGGATAAAAGGGGCTGAAAATAGAAAGCTTAGAGAGTTAGAAGGATAAACATTGACTGTGGTTTTTGTCAAGACTGGGTTTAAATATTCCACTCCTTTCTTTCCCCCTCACCCTGAACCCCTGAGCAATGAGGAAGTTCTACGGTGGTATGTCTTTCTCCTCTGGGTTTACGTGTTCTTTAACACAGACAGTAATTATATGCCATAATTTTGACACTGACATAACTCCATTTCTCGCTCACATAATTGCATGAATGTGAACTCAGTATAATTACGGTGTTTAATTAGAAAACGAGGAGATGCAACTAATGAGGACAGGTGATAAAAACAACTGTGAACATTTCTTTCAAATTTACCTTTATCATAAAATTCACTTAAGATTAAGCTCTGGTGAACCACAGAAAATGTCTATAAATGTCAGCAGCACCGGCTCTGTAAATATATTGCCTGAGTAATTTGTATTTGTGGAGGACTTTGAATAACAACGTCATCTGTCCTATAAACTTCAGCTCATTGACATCCTTGGTTCAGTTTAATTTGGAAAGGTTAATTATGGGTCATAAAACTAATACTTCATATGCATTTCAAAAATATGTGAAGGGCAACTTTCTCTGTGAAAGTAATTTTCCCTGGAAACTCAAATAAAAGCGGGGGAAACATAAGTGTTTCTCTAGGGTCAAAGGTTTAAAGCCTTCGAATTCTGCTCCACAAATATGGTGGAGTTAGGCAAGGAGGGGAGGATACAGCACTTTAGTGCAAAGGTGTTTCCTGAAATTTGGGTACTACAGATTATGAGAATCACTCCAGGAGTAGGTAAGTTTTGACCCCAAGTCATGACTGGGAGTAAGAATCAGCAAGATGGCTTGTTCAGAGTAATAACAAATAGGAGATGAAGTGGGTCAAAAAGCCAGAGAATAAAGAGTGCCCAGTCCAGTCAGCGAAAGCTATCTTTACAGAATGTCTCTTTCCTAGAATGCAGTATCCCTCCTGGAATTTTCAGCCCAATTTCCAACGACTTGTTCAGAAAGCCTAGTACAGCAAAGTGCATGTGAGTCTTGCCAGAAGGGTCCACATGTACATAAATTAAATGGAGGTGGCCTGGAAAGGATCAGCTTATGTGGCACAAAGAGATGATCATTAAACAGAATTAATCTGACGATTAGCACAAGTCAAGGATTGTATAAGGAGAGGTGCTTTAGAGCAGTATCTAGCACCCAGAACTGCTGATATGTGCTTCTTACAATACAAAAACAAATCTGGTAGAGCAGTCTGCAGACAAGGGCCAGTTCACCTAGCCAGGTAGAAGAATTAAGAATCGCTGGAGTAAGAAGCAAAGGGTAGTAGCAGTGTTCTCCCCAGTTGTAAGGCCAAAAGTCCACCTATTACATTAACTAGAGCCCGAGACAATAATCTCATTTGTGAGAATGAGATTCTGTTCTCATCTCTGTATTATCACAACATAGTATAAACCCTTGGAATGGAAATCTGGTGGAAATCTGCTCAGTGGATATCTGAAAGGATAGATGTTATGTTTCTTGAAGACATACATTCATTAAAATTTTTGAGCATAGCATTATTTGTTATAACCACACTATTATTGATATTTTTTAAACCCTCTTGTGTCTAGTACTAAAGGAATTCTTATAATCTTTAAAATTCAGCTGACTACCCTTAGCACAGCTCTGCACAACACTCTATCTGCACTTTGTAGGTCACAGACCAGAAAATAAATGTTTCATTTTTAATTTGTCTTCACTAGTAGGCAGGGAACTCAGTTGCATTTTGCAAACAGTGACCCAAGAGCACTGTGTCTCAGGGTTACAGAGGAAGCAGGCAGAACCACGCCTCCACTGTCACTGTCGGTGCAGCTACAAGAACCGGGAACGTGGAGACTATTACGGGATCTAAGGCAGGCGGCTCAAAGACAGGCACTCAGTGAACTGGCCAGAGGGAAGCATCCACACGAGCCACAGACTGATGGTCATATGACAAAGTTTACTCGGGGAGAACAGTGGTTATAGAGGGGCAGAGAGGAATGCATTGCCTCAGGAGCTAAAGAAGGCGAGAGGAAGGTGAAATCAAATGTTACACGGGCTAGAAGGGACGGAGTGTCACAAGGTGTCACGGAGTCTGTATGAGCAGTAAGCTTTTCAAATCCCACAGGTGTCGGCTCCCCCTCACTCAAGCCCCAGCTGCCAACCATTGAGAGGCTGTCAAGTCATGCTAATCATCAGGAATTATCAGCTCCCCTGGCAACAGTTCACCCTCATCAAGGCGGGTCTCGGAGCTTTCCCGCACAAGCCCAGCAGCCTACATGGTCAGGGAGCTGTGCCAGGAAGAATCCCAACATCCACCTCCAAAATGTATCCCTACTACGCCAACTTTTTAACCAATTCCACGGGTATCACTGGCGCAGGCCACCTTAGCTGTCACCAGGATGATGCAGTCACCTTCACACTGATCTCCTGCTTCGCGTTTATTCCAGCGTCTCTCTGCAACACAGCAGTGTGACTTGTTAAACGGAAATCAGGTCATGAAATTCCTCTGCTCAAACCAGTTGTAGATCAGTCAGCATACAATCAGAACCAGTCTAAAGACATTCAGAGAGGAAATTGAAGGCACAAACGAGTTGCTGCAGAAAACCAGAGACCCTTAGACCAGAGAGCGAGAGGTGGTGTTACCATGAACCTATCACCGGGACCAGCCCAGTGACTATGACTGGAGCCAAGCTGCCTGAGCAGAGTTTGCAGCTGCCATGTAGGAAAGGCTGTTAGGATCCTTCCTAAGGTGGAAGGCTCTTCCTTTCTCTTCACACACCCCTGACAGGAAGCCAGCAGGCAAGGGCATCTAGGGAACATAGAGTCCGCTGGTCTCCAGCCCTCACAATAGGAGGAGAGTCTGGAAGAGATTGGCAGAGCCAGACTGTTCAGAGCAGCAGCGGACTCAGAGTAAAACCCAAATCTTAAGTGTAACATGGAAGGACAGCATCCCTCTGCATGCACACGTGCACACACACACAAATATACACACATACACACACCACATACTATACACATGCCACATGCCATATACACAGATACACATCACATGCTGCCTACGTACATAACCATATATACACTACAGACCACACACCTGCCTTCTCATCAAATTTCTCTCCAGACTCCGATGTTTTTGCTGCTTCAGACATGACAGGCTCTCCTACCACCCTCTGTTTCCTCTGGAATAATTGTTTTGTTTGCCTTTGGTTTGGGACCACACCCATCTGTGTTCACAGCTTATTCCTGGCTCTGTGCTCAGGAATCACTCCTGGTGGGTTCAGGGGATCGTATGGGATGCTGGGGATCAAACTTGGCTTGGATGCATGCAAGGCTAACACCCGTAGTCATTGTACTGTCACTCTGGCTCCAGTCTGGAATAATCTTACTCCAACTACTTCTGGACTCACTCCCTCATTTTCCCTGTATGTAAGGGACACCTTCTCCATGACAACCTCCCCTCCCCCCACTCCAGAAACTGCACTGCTTTCTAAGCCCCAACTTTTCTGTTTCATTTTCCTTCAAAACCTGTTTCTTCTTCTAATACGCTCTGCAACCTGTATACACACACACGGTTTATCATGTAGAAACACATTTTCTTCTATATTAAATATTTGACTAGTTCTAAGTAAATGAGCTTAGAATATATACTAATATATTTTTTGTATGTGACATACAAAATTCCAGTTGCCAGGATTCCCCCTATGAAATATAAACTCTACAGGAACCAGAGTTTTGTCTGTTTTGCCTCCTCATCTAGGCCCAGTGCCCCATCAGTGCTTGTTGCCTGGATAAATGTAACCATCAGTACTTGTATTTGTTTGGGGTGAAAAGCAGTGAAATCACTTAGGAGGAAGGGCAAGGGGAAGGAAACCACATCACACATTCTTCTTCCTCTAGGGAGCCTGGATAACTGCACTGTCCTGGCCTCAAAGGCTCCCTGTGATTCCCCCATGCCAGAACTTGTCTTTCCTTGGTGTTATGATCTGTTTACCCATTTCTCCCTCCCACTAAAACTGAAGATTCAGGGGCCAGAGAGAGAATATGCAGTGAAGACCCTTGCCTTATGCACAGCCAGCCCTTGTTCAATCCTTGGCACCATCTATGGTCTCCTGAACACCACAAGGAATGATTTTACAAGTATGAGCCCTGAGCGACCACCTGGGTATGGCCCAAAACCAAGACCAAAAAATAATTAACTGCAGGTCCCAGGAGTACCAGAAGGGCAGTGTCCACCCAGGTAATTCTGCCCATCCAGCCCCTAGCAAGGTGGTCTGGTCTGTCTTGCAGGCAGGACTCAATGCTTGTTTTTAATTGTTCCTGCTCAAGAGTAGACGAACACACTTAAAATTCTCTCAATATCACTCCTTCACTGGTATTTTGAACAGATAGGAGAGTCACTAGGTGCAAGAAAACATAGAGTCAGGAGAGAGTTAAGAACAGAGATGAGGGAAATCAATGAGTTGTAATAGAGTTCTGGCTAAGGGGAAGATGAGAAAAATTAGCAGGGCTTTGAAAAGTGTTTTGTCTTTTTATTAAAAAGTGTTTATACTGCCCGAAATGCAGTCCATGATGACATGATTTTCATGGGTGAATGATAGAGAATAAAAAACAGAAACTAGGAAATTAATAAGTGATGAAAATCAAAATAATTACATAGAAAAGCAATGCATCTCATGGGACAATGGGTTTTGCAGTGTCATTCTCAAGGGGTCTGGAAGGTGGATGTTAGAATTCCAAGAGATCATTAACCAAAGTATTTCTCTAATTTTATGACTCACTTGCGAAGAACAGATTTATGCTTGTTATGTGTCTTCATGGGCAGTGGAAATATAATTGCTAAAACTCAGCCTGGTCATCTTCTGTTTCAGAGATTTCTAACAGATACCTATAAAGTATCCAGTGTCTTAGACCAGGAGGGAGTAGCTATACCTTAGCTTTAGAATAGATTTATTTCTTTGGTGATAACTCGGGGGCTAGAAGAAATCATATTGCACACATACTTAAGCACCAAATTCATCATAAATTACTATGACTTGGCTTAGGCCCTCCATAGCTCAGAGGCACACAGAGATGCCTTCTTATCTCATCTTGTCCTAAGAGCTTTGCTCACTGCCTGCATGCGCATTAACCAAGCACAGTACACAGGACAGATTCGGGATGTTGAGGGAGAGGCTCTTTGCCAGCCTTCTTCCTTTCAGCAGGAAGCACTTAGAACTTGTATAACTGTCACTGTCTCGCTAGAGCTTTGAGTCCTGGGCCTCCCTTTCCTCCTCTGCTTAATTAAAAATTCAATTTGACCAATGACTATCTGAAATGCATTCTAGGCGAGAGAAATTCAGTTCATCAGAAACCTGCCCTTTTGATTCCTTTCTCACTGCATAATTTTGCAAAATAACACCCAAGCAGAAAATGACTTCAACCTGCTGCCAGAATGTACATGTATTTGTTCACTAGTGCAAGGAGAAAACGGAGCTGAGCCAAGTGAGATACAAACACACACACACACACACACACACACACACACATATGTTCACACATTCCTGGAAAGATAATTTTAGAACCTGTTTCAAAGTAGATTCTAATTCAAAACTGCCTCTGCCACTTAGACCCACAATGAAGATGTTTGCAGCCTTACAAAATGTCATCAAGTAATTGAGTTTTGCAGGGGTGGAAGTGATCACAGCTGCTGGGGGCTTCCTTGCCGCCAAGGGAAAGGGGGAAGGGGTGTGGGAACAGTTTATTAGAAATAACTTCGGGGAGGAAGTGAGAGAAGCAGACATCCACAGGCACGGGCTATTGCTTGCAAATCTGGCAAGGCTGGAGACCATTCTCGTTGCAGGCAGGGCACCTCAGGGCTCGGTAGGACTCCTTAAACCTGTTGGCCAGCATCGAGAACTTGCTGCCGTGGCACAGAGAGCAGGTGGCACTGCCCGAACCTCGGCAGTGGAAACAGTTATCCTCAGGAAGCTCCCCTTCCTGCAAGACACAGAGCAGGTCGTGTTACAGCAGTTCAAGTCCATTGTTCACCCAGGGGTCAAAATAACACGGGGGGTGGGCTGGGGCAGAGAGTCAGCCAAGTTATAGAGCACATGCTTAGCATGTATGAGGCCCTGAGTTTAATCCCTGACACCGTCAGAGGGGGCGCCTATGATAAATAATAAATGTGTACATGTATTAAAAATAAATATGTGTGTATCAGCTGCACAGAACAGAGGAACTGTAGGGGCTGGAGCGATAGTACAGCGGTAGGGAGTTCACCTTTCATGCAGCTGAACGGTATTTAATTCCTCTGCCCCTCTCGGAGAGCCCGGCAAGCTACCAAGAGTATGGAGTCTGCACGGCAGAGCCTGGCAAGCTACCCGTGGCATATTGGATATGCCAAAAACAGTAACAATAAGTCTCACAATGAGACACATTACTGGTGCCCGCTCAAACAAATCGATGAGCAATGGGATGACAGTGAAAGTGACAATGTGTGTATAGAACCAGATTGCCACAAAGACTGGAGCAGAATTAGACAGAATTAGACGCACACTGGGGATGGGGGTGGAGCAGAGAGTCAGCCAAGTTATAGAATTGCCAGGGTGGAAACTGGTCAGAGAAACAGAAATTGTAGCTACTTGATCAAGTACTTGCAGTGCTCAAGAACATCCCAGTGGGAGAGGATATCACCCCTCTGTTGGAGAGGGGAGACCGAGGCACCAAGGACAGTAATTTGCACCACTTGGAAGAAGAGGAGGAGGGTTTGGACTCCATTGAGCAGAGTTCAGAGCTCATGCCCCTGATGTTTATGTGCAATGTCCTTCCCTGTTGTCCAGTAGTGGGCCCTCGAGGCAGTTTTGTGTGATTAAGAGACTGAGGGGCTGAATAGACCCATGTTGCAATTTTTTACAGCTTAGTACTGAATTACTGCGTTCCTTTATTCTCTCAAACAACTGAAGTCGAGCCCAAGGATCAAGAGCTTCATGTGAACCAGGTCGATAGTACTGATTGGGTAGGGCACTTCCCTCGCAAATGGTCGACATAAGTTCAATCCTCGGCATCCCGTATCATCCCCGTATCACTCCCCCTGGGAGCGGTTCCTGAATGCATCACTGGGTGTGACCCCCAACCTCACTGTCCCCTAAAAAACAGAGTCCCGTGCTTCAGAGTCAGTCTGCTTCTCTCATGAATCGTGCACCTTGAAAAATCCTCATCACAGCTCTAAAGTCCAGTGTCTGGGCTTGTGTAATGCAAGTAATAATGTTGACCCCACACCCCCGAGTGGGTGGAAGAGAGTATATGGAAAGGCCACGCTCTATTCCCAAGCCTATCATAGATTCCCTGTCAATGCGATTTCACATCTATACCTTGCTGTGAAGCCTCAGTCCTCAACACCCACATTTGGCTGTGGCTGAGCTCCTCTGCCCCAAGACAGTCAGGGAAACGGCCACCTTTGTACTTCTGAGAATACACTGTGCCCGATCAGGAACCATAGGTTTTATTTCATATTCAAGCTTACTTGGTCATGCACATGGTAACCAGTACCAATCCAAAGCCTTAGCAGAGTTGCTATGATCACGAGGTTGCTGCTTAGATAGACCTGGGTTTGGCTACTGACTCTAATCACTTCTGTCCACTAACTCCACTTCTTTAGGTCTTCATTTCCACAGGTTCAGGAACGAACAACAACCTCACAGTTCTTGTGAGAAGGAGCTGGACTACTGAATGGGAAAGGTGGCCATGGTGCCTGTGACCAAGGGACCTCATAAGTGGCAGCTATTATTATTATTATTATTATTATTATTATTATTACCATGATTTCTAAGGCAAGTTCTCATTAAGCCTAAAGATTTATGGTCTCACATTTGATGGGATTTAAAGTAGAAGGCAACCAATCTTTGGGGGAAATATATTTTACAGACATATATATATATATAAGCTAATCTTTTATAGAAGGGCTTAATGGCTCCTGGGTGAAATACAACAATCTTCACACACTTTCCTCTAAGAAATCTTCTTTGGATCTTTTTAGCAGATTAGTCATAACAAACAAAACAAAATATATTATTTTGGTTCTGCTTTGAGGACAGGGGTTGGGGTTTAGGATGGAAACATCTTGAAATATGGTGGTGGGGAGGTGTGATGGTGGTGGGATTGGTGTTTGAATATTAAATGTAATCAAAAATTGTGAACTGCTTTAAAAAGATAAAATAAAATAATTTTTTAATTTTTTATTTTAAATAACAAAAATATTTATGGTCTCAAATCTATTGGACACAAAGTCAGATTTCTCCCTTCTTTGCTTCACTGTGACTCAATAAAATCCTTTTATAGCTCTTATGGGGTTGCAGCATGCCTAGCTTTAAGCCTTCCCCACTCTTCCTTGTTCATAGAATCAAACAAAGAGACTCTGGGTCAAGATGGGCTCCTTGATGTTTTCTGACCTTCTCTGTGAGGATAAAATTTGTCTGGGCATTTTCTGTATGCAACATCAGACAATATATTAAAACAGAATTGAAAAGACAAGAAAGTATATATAGACAGATATAGAATGACTACATTCATTTGTGGGATATAAAAAACGTAGTATGAGACTAATATCCAAGCTCAGGGAAAACAGAGGCCAGGAGGACTGGTCAATGGGTTGGAAACTTGTCACCAGTGTGGGAGGAAGGGCAGCTAAGATAGAGAAGAGACCAGTATGACAATGATAGTTGGAAATAATCACTCTAGACAAGAACTGAGTATTGAAAAAATAGGTAAAGAGTCCTTGATACCTGATAACCTTTCAGTATCTATATTGCAAGACATAATGCCCAAAAGGAGAGAGAAAGAGAGAGAAGAAAAGAAAAGGAAAATGCCTGTCATAGAGATGGGGTTGAGGGTAGTGGGAGGGAAACTGAGGACATTGGTAATTAATGGAAAATATACTGGTGAAGGGACAGATATTAAAACATTATATGACTGAAACCCAATCATGAACAACTTTGTAACTATATATCTCACAGTTATTCAATTTTTAAAAAATAAATTTTAAAATACAAAGGTATGTTAACTTTCAGGGCAATATCTGCCACACACCCCTGCCCCAGTATATGACATGCTAGCTGAAAAAGACAAACCTTTCTGAACTGAATTGAAGAGCAATGGTCAGATCAGGCCTGTTAGTTTTCTTTCAGACCTTCGTAGTGACCTACCTTTGGCCATCTCTGGCCCTTTTCTGGACATATGTTGTCATACAATATATACAATGGCAGAAATGAATTAAAATGAAAAGGTGTTGATTGAAACACATCTGTCTGTCTCCCTGATGCTGCCTTGAGAGTTCTCAGTGTGTATGTAGAGGAGAAAAGAGAGGGAAGGAGACTTCTTACCAACTGCCCCCCTGGTCCAATTCCGCCCTTCTTTCTACACATAGCTATGTATCTGTTTCATCATCAGGCTCCAACTCTTTTTTTTACACCTGAGAACTGCTTTATTCCACCCATCTTTATGGGGGTTCAGGTCCTCAGGGGAACCAAATCCTTTGGGTAAGGAAAACACCGAGCAGATGATTATATAATATAAGCATAGGACTGAAACTATGCAGTGTTGTGAGGTATCCTGGGCATCTACCTTGGAGGGTTTGGGCCTCTCAGAGCCAGAGAATGTACCTCTGAGGATGTGATGCTTCCACTGAGATCTAAGAAACTGAAAGTAAAGTTGGTGGCGGTGAGGGGAGGGGAAGGCAGTTCTGGAGAACTTTTGGGTAGAGGGAATCGGGCTCTGCTAAGAAAAAAGCAAGAAACATATCAGTTAGCTAGACCAGCAGTGTGTCTGGGGCAGAGTTTGAAGATGAGATGGAAGAAAAGAAGAGTCTGAAGACTCCAGCAGTAATCCAACTACCCAGTTTTCTAGGACAAATGAAGAATTTAGGTTTTATTCCACTGATGACAGGTCATTCAGAGTTGCTGTGTTCTTTTAAGGGCATTGGGGGGGTGACAAAAGGCTCACATAATCTCATCTGCATTTCAGAAAAGAACTTATTGTGTGTGAGAGCAGTCTGGAAAGAGACTGCGATTGTGAGCAGAATTTTAAGAACCTTTGGCTGGACTCCAGTCATGCAGTCATGACCCTCTGATTGCCGAACCCTCCTGGGATAAGGACAACGTCTCGAGACAGAGCCACCCCTGACCCCTTGGTCACACCAACCTATGGGAGATTAGAGTGAGTCCCACGGAAAGCTGAAAGTCCCGAGGAATGTAATCAAGAGAGAGAAAATACATGTCTGATGCCCTCCAAACAACTACACTCCTTTTTTGTTTGTTTGGGTTTTTCGGTGTGGGTTTTTTTGGTGAGGGGGTACTACAACTGGCAGTGCTCAGAGCTCACTCCTGGTTCTGTGCTCCGGGATCACTCATGGCAGTGCTCTGGGACCATATGGGGTCCTGGGGATAGAACCCAGGTCGGCCATGTGCAAGGCAAGTGCCCTACACGCTGTGCTATAACTCAGAGTCCCTAAACTTTCACTCTCTTAGCTTAAATTCATCCAAATTCACCCTTTCTTTCCTTCCATCACTCGCTGGGAACTAATGATTTCACCTTTCTTTCACCTCCCTGGAGCCATGGTTTGTCTGGGCCATGGTTTTCAGAATGAAGAGTTGGACTCAGACATGCATGCAGTAAACCCATCAACACTACTTACATTGACTTCTTTTCTACAGTAGTCAAGAAACTAAGATTCAATATTTTCAAAAGGAATTGTATGTGCTAATTTTATAAGTAAATTTTAAGAAACCAGTTGACATTGTACTATTTACAGACAAATGTGGCACTCAAGAGACCCTGAAATAAGCATGATATAAAGTGACAACGAGTATTCTCATTGAGTGGCTCAGTTTCAGCGTATTACAATTTATGGCTTTCCCCTTGTGCCTGGTCTTGGACCAAGATTACAAATGACATTGTCTCTTAGTTTTGTCTTTTCCCCTTGGGTTGTTGGGGCTTTGTTGTTGTTGTTGTTGTTGTTGTTATTTGGGTTTGTTTTGTTTTATTTTGTTGGCTTTGGGCCACACCTGGAAATACTCATGGGTTACTTCTGACTGCACTCAGGAATTACTTCTGGGAATGTTCAAGAAGCCATAAGGGATGCCAGCGATCAAATTCAGATGCAAGGCAAGCATCCTACCTGCTGTACTATCTTTCTAGCCCTGACATTGGCTCTTGTTAACCATGCTAATCTTTAACAAAGAAAGTTAAAAGAAAGGCTACATGTTGGTTTATAAGATTCCTTTAAGGAAACTGAATTGAAGTAACAATTGCAGAAGCACAAGCAAACCCAGAGAGAACTGAACAGAGCTGATATTTTTTTCCCCACCTCATGAGCAAGATGTTCATCAGTCACATTGTGAAGTGAGAACTGTAACTATTAATTTCATCTCAAAAGTAGCCATCACAAAAAATAAACTATGATTATTTAAAACACAGACCTCTACTGTTGCTACTAACATGCTACTGTGAAAATACAATGAATTTTGAAATTCCTTAACAACTTAGATATGAAGACATCTTAAGTGTTCCGTTTGTACTTAGGTTTTTGTTTCTTTTTTTTTTGCTTTTTGGGTCACACCTGGCGATGCACAGTGGTTACTCCTGGCTCTGCACTCAGGAATTACTCCTGGCGGTGCTCAGGGGACCATATGGGATGCTGGGGATCGAACCCGGGTCGGCCACGTGCAAGGCAAACACCCTACCCACTGTTCTATCGCTCCAGCCCCTAGTACTTAGTTTTGAACAGTACAATTCAAACATATTTAGGTATGACAAAGACTCCTTGGAAACTGGGTTGTGGGACCAGCTCCAAATAAGACTGTACGTAAATCTGACACACCTGTGGGTACTGATTGGGGGGGAATGTGCTCCCCGCCTCTGGCAAAGGCCCATCATTCCGATTGTTGATGCCATAGATTTCCTCTCTGCTCACCAGAGACTCTTCCTCAGCCTCCTCTTCCTTCTGGAGAATTTTCCTCGTGAAGTCCCTTTTGTCCATCGAGGTTCGAATGATCTTCAAGTTATTCGTGTAGATGATTATCTTTCCAAAGTCTATAATAGGTGGGGACTAGAGAGAAGGAGAATTAACATGATGATTCCCCACCAAATACCAGCCCACAGAATCTGCAACATCCCGGAAGATAGGAAAGGACAAATTTGGACCATCTAGAATATTCCATCCCGTTAGCTACGATTCATTCCCTGGTTAGTTTGGTCTCTCTAAAGCCCATGAAGACTAACTTGCTTTTCCCATTAATGGGAACCCACCAAAGTTGACCTCAGCATAATCAAAGTTGAGCTCATTGATGGAAATTCAACAAAGCTGACAAAAGAAATTCTCTTGCTATCACATTGCACAGCACTGCTGCGTGCACAATGAGGGCTTACTAAATATTAAGGAATATGGAAAAAATTAAGAGTTTCAAACGTTTAGTACATAAAATAGTAATAATAACAGATGCAATTCACTGAATGATTATTGCTCTTGTCCTATTTACTGCATTTGCTGTGTTAAATATCATGCTACACATTTTACAAGCATCACCTTGATGTAAGGTTGATAGAAGCTGAGTCTCACTGGAATTTAGTAAGTCCCAAAGTTGCCAAGTTATCCAGAATCTATGCTTAAGATTTAAACTCAAAATTATTTTCTTGAGTCACATTCTTAACACCCCCACAACACTATTCATAAATATACTCCCCACAAAAGACCATCATTTCTATTATATATATTTATTTACATTAATACATACTAGCATCTCATATACAAATACATTGTTTATATTTTATAGTTATATATGTCCATAACTTGTTTATTCCTTTGTATCGTATAAAAAGAATCTCCTTGCCAAGCATGCTTCTAGCTCATCATTATTTGTTAATGTTCCCCTGTATGGATTTACCATGAGTTACTTAACCATTTGCCACAGAATAAATTCAGGCAGTGTTTCAATGCTGCAGGGAAGGAGAGGAAGCTGATGTTTAGGGTCAAGAATACATATTTCTTCCAGAGCTAGGGCAGTTTAGAGACAATGAACTCTAAATCCAAATGCCACTGTACACCGGCAGTGACATATAGAATAATCACTGGACTGCTGGACTCTCAGAATCTCTTTGCCAATCTGCAAGTGGACTGACCTACACAAACTAGTTATTAAAATACAGACATAGTTGCATATATTGGGGTTAATACATACAGTCCTGAGACTCCTGAGTGCCTTCTTATTTTCCCAACCACTTTTTAGGCGACCTTGAATTATCTCTCAATTATTAAGGTGGCTATTAATACTCAGGACCCCGAAATCCTATTTCCAAACTTTGCTTGCCTCTTGGCTAATTTAGCAATGTCCCAGAAGTTAAAAATTTTTCCCCATAAATATAGAATTTTCATTCCTAGCTTATTCTAGGGCTATGCAAAAAATTGAGTATTTTTATTTGAATCTTTGTAATAAACCTGTAAATACATTCCCTACAATGCAGAAGCAAGTACACAGAAGTAATTTTGGCCCTCACTAAAACATAAATTTTATGTTCATTTCATAGCTGATGTGATATTTCATGTTCAGTCCTATTTTAAGGCTGGAATAAAGGGCTGTGCCATATGTGTGCAGTGAACACTGTTAGGAAAGACAGAATCTAGAAGTTCACTACAACATGGATAGGACTGGAGGGTATCACGTTACTCAAAATAAATCAGAGGAAGAAGAACAGAAACGCGATGACTTTCCTCATCTTAGGTAGAGAAACAGAAGAAAGGAATAGGCAGTATTAAATGATGGAAAAAAGCCTTTGACCTTGGATTAAGATTTAACTAAGATTAGGATTAATTAAGATAAGTTAATTATATTAACTAATTTTAATTAAGATAAAACTAAGATTGCCAAGCTGGGAGGGATGGGCTGGGTGAGGGATGGTGAAGTGAATAAATAGGACTAGGAGCAACACGAGAGCATTTGTGGAGGGTCTTGCACACTTCAGTAGCACTGAGATACAGTAATGCTAGGCATCAAAGCCATAAATGCTAACACAGTTGAAAACATGTTGCCTAAACTATAATAATGATAATAATGTTGAAAGGTTGAAAACAAAAGTGAAGCTTCCTGCTATACACATAATTCAAAGCATCATTTTATTTTCACATTTACTGCTTCATTCTATATTTAATTTCCTTTAAGAAAAATCCGTCAATTACCACAAGGGTTTGGGGGGTGGAGGGTAGTAAAGATAGAGGAGAGTTCATTATGACAATTCTAGCTGGAAATAATCACTCTGGACAAGAACTAAGTGTTGAAAGTAGGTAAAAGGGTATGCATGATAATCTTTCAGCATCTGTATTGCAAATAATAATGCCTAAAATGAAAGAAAGGAAAAGAGAGAGAGGAGAGAGAGAGAGAGAGAGAGAGAGAGAGAGAAGAGAGGTGCCTGCCACAGAGGCAGGCTAGGGTGGAGAGTGATTCCGGGAGTTGGGAGGAAAACTGGGGACATTGGAGCTGGGAAATTACAGTGGTGGAAGGATGGGTGTTAAAATATTGTTTGTAATATTTAAAATATTGTTTGTAATGCTTTCTCTCATGGTGATTCAGAAAAATATTATTTTAATTTTTTAAAATAGACGGTTGACTAAAAAATTAATTAAGTTACTTAAAACTTAAAAAAAAAGAAGGAAAGAAAATTCCTTCATTCAATCTTAGGGAACTTGCTAATATTTGTGTAAAATTATGTGCAAATTTGTCTCCCTAGCAATACTACAAATACCACGTCATTTAACCTTCATGGTTCAAACTCCAGGGGTAAATCTCGAATTATCCCACATGACGTAAGTACTAATTCTATAGTGTTTCATGGCCTGTATTTTTTTATATCATAATATTATGAAATCCCATTCTTAGACCAACGTAGGCCAAAAGATGAACTTTTATTCCCAGTGGTTAAATAGTTTCTTTCTCATCCCTTAGGCCAATTATATCAACTTCTAGGGGTGGGATTCTATAAGGAATGTATAAAGTAGCTTTTTAAAACTCTGAAATACTTTCCTCATAGTGTTATTAGTGTTGTTACCACACAACTGTCCTTCAGCAGGGTATATGTCATCCCGATACACAACTAGATGTCTGAGCCTGGACTATTTCCCTATTCTTAATTTAGATTTATTTTTTGGTTTTGCTTTTGGGCCACACTCAGTGGTGCTCATGGCTTGCTCCTGGTTCTGTGCTCAGGAGTCACTCACGGGCATGGGGGGAGACCATCTGGGGTGCCAGAATCAAACCTGGATCAGTCGCGTACAAGGCAAATGCCTTGTCCACTCTAGTGTCTCGCTGGCCCTTTCCCTGTTCTACAAACAGCCTAAATCAAATCTATTTTAGCAGTCTTGGGTGTAAAGTCCTCATGCACTCAGTCCAAAACTGGCTGGAACAGGACTTCACTATTCACGTCCCTGGAACACCCACAGGGTGTTCAATAATTATTTATAAAGCACCGGCTTCCTACCTGGTCCTGTTCTCTCTCCCTCCCTTGAAGGGATCGTGTGGCAGCTTCCATTCCCTTCTCTGGGTTCCTGTTTCACACCCTGAACTATCAGTTTCTGAACCTCGGAAGATAAAAATGGTGGTACTTTTGGAAGGTTCCATTTTCACTTCTAGTAATCACTGAAAAGGTTCAGTTCCAAAGGAGGGTTTTTGTGTATTTTTGTTTGCATCTAGAGCTGGGTTTATTAAGGGGAAGTATGTGCAATGGTAAAAAATAATAATAATAAAATAAAGAAATAAAAAGAAAAGAAAAATCTGTACTCATCAGCCCAGCATCTTGCCCCTCAGCTAGCCATTATCCAACAGACATTCAGGACAACACATTAATTTTTAACACATTCGGAAGATGGAGGGTCCCAAATCACCTTAAAGACATGCTTACGTTTCAGCCACCCTGATGGCCAGCTTCTCTCTTATGTCTGAGGAAACGCTTCAGGTATAAATAATGTTCACCTAATCTGGTTTTGCCCACGGCCTGTCAGAGATGTCCACTCTTACATTATTGAGGGCCAGTATAGAGCCAGGATTTTTGTTTCCTTCCATAGTCCCTGGAATGTGTGTGTGCTTGAGCATCCGGCGGTAACTCTGATGTCAACAGCCATGTACCTGGGGATGACCACATTGGTGCCATGATACTTCCCAAGTCTCTGGGTGTTGACATAGAACTGCCCTACTGGGGACCAAAAAAACCATGGCTTTGGAGGCAAGCCAAATTCAATTCAATCTTGTGCAAATAATCTGACATATGTGATTTTCTGCATTGTAAAATTTATTCTCTTAGAGTTACTGTGAAGACAAGATGACACCATGGGTATCAAGTAGGTGTTCAGGAAATTTTATTTTCTTTCATTGTCTTCAATTTTTTCAACAAATGCTATAAACTTGTTGACTTCGATTTATCAAAGTATTTTTATTTTATAAGTACTTTCTATATCTATCACTTAAACTTTTTAAGAAGTCTATTTCTTTGATAAGGGCCTTCCTAGTTTGTATTACAATAGTAGGTATTTACTGAGCATACGCAGTGTGCCTGATACATGCTAAATGTGACTTCTATTATCTTTTCTAATGATCTCAAGTTTCTTATGATACTTACATGTCACCATAATTTCACAAATGATAACATTGAAGATGAACAAGTTTGTCTATACCCACACAATCAATGAAGACGGTGGACATTAAAATGCAGGTTTAACTGACATCAGAGCTCTTTATTTCTTTTTTCCAGACCTATATCCACAACCCTTTTCCTCTTTTAAAAATTATTTATTATAATTGTTATGATATATTAATTTTGGTCTGGGCACCACACTCAGCAGTGTTTAGGACTTACTCCTGGCTCTGTGCTCAGGGATCACCCAGGTGGTGCTCTGGGGACCATATGTGGTACCAGAGATCAAACCAGGGTTGCCTGAATGCAAGATAAGCACTTTAACTCCTGCACTATCTCTCAAGCCCTATTATTATGCTTTGATTGTGGTAAAATGCATATAAAATAAAACTATCATTTTAACCTCTACAAGTTGGTTATATTAAGTATATCTGATTATTATTGTATAACCATGACCACCATCCCTTTCCAGAACTTTTCTATTCCCAAACAGAAACTTGGTACCCATTGAATATCTTCCTTTCTTTCAACCCCTGACAACCATTATTCTACTTTTGTCTCTATAAATTTGACTATTCTAAATACTTTATATACGTGGAATCAGATAACTATCTTCTTGTCAGTGGCTTATTTCACTTGTCACAATATCTTCAAGCATAATCCAGCTTGTAGAATATATCAGAATTTTCTTTCTAAGACTGAATAATATTCCACTCTGGTATAATATTCTGGCATGTACCAGAGTCTGTTTTTCCAATCTCCTATTGATGTATTTGAGAATTGTTTCATTTATCTTTGAGCAAGTTTCTGTGCACATGATGTATAAATACCTACTCAGGTTCAGAGCCATTATTTTAACTATTGCACTTAACTGGTACCCAATATTGCCACACAACTATTATTTACTAACTATATATAAATAGACATACATGTGTATATATTGGCTTTGGTTCTACACCTAGTTGTGCTCACGACTGACTCGGTTCTACGTTCAGGGATCACTCCTGGTTCTATGTTCTGGGATTCAGACAGACCACATGGGGTGCTAGAGATCAAACCTGAGTCTGCCGCATACAAGACAAGATCCTACCTGCCATTGTTCTGGCCCCATTACTAAGAATATTTTACAGCTGGAGTTACTTTTAAAAACCATGACTCCTCTGTCATTTTCTTATTTTTCATAGACACCACACTGACATCCTATTTCAGTGGGAGGTGCTCCAGAGTTCATCTTGACCACTCTCATATAAGCCCAGATGACTGGGGTGTATTATCGATCAACATAAAGAAAACAAGACTAACCCAACCAGAAAGGAATCAGGTCCTGAACAGCATTTGAGAGCGTCATATGCTGCTCCACAAAGAACCATTTAGCTGCTTCAAGAAGTCCATGCCAAGTCTTACATTTACACAACTGCCAACACGGACACATGATTTATGAAGGTCAAGCAATCCAACATTATCTGTAGCTTAGTATAAATGACAACTTTATAAATTCTAAACCTACAGATAAGATCTGCTTAAAAAGAATTACTATAAGTGCCAGATACAACCAAGTAACTATGACACAAATATTTAATAAATGGTAACTGCTATTTTCATTACCGTTGTGGATCTATTGTCTAAAAGGAAACTTCCAGGGACCAAAGCAAGGTAAATCAGAAGGCTGAATTTTCTTCTTTTTCAGCACCCTGTAATTGTGAGTGGGTCCATAAAAGTAGGTGCTCAGTTTTCCTCATATGGGAAACAAGATGACCATATTTTGCCTTTTTTCTCAAAATTGTAGTAAAGACCCTATAGGAGAGCATGTGATAATGTTTTGTAAGCAAAGACCATATTACTAAGCAGAAGAGTAGCTATTAATTTCAGAACCCTTTAATATCAAAAAGAAACCTGGCATCATTTTTGACCAATGTATATTTGACCATGATTACACTTTGACAAAGACCAGCAAGCCCAATATATTTGTATGCTATAGATGTATTACTTTTTCCCTTAGGAAACTAACAATTAAAAAATGATTATAGAGCAATTATCTGAATTTCACACTTTAAAGATGAGAACATATTCTGGCATGTTATTCATTAATAACCCAGCACATGAAGTAACTGTATTTAATCTGTTTTAAAAAGACACTCATGGTCCCACTGGCAGGCAGCATACATCCATTTCTGATTCACTTTCTAAAACCATTGACTATTTTTCAGGTTCTTCTAGCTTAAAAGAAAATCGTATGTGAGCTTTTGATTATCTATGGTACTGGGAAAGAGAATTGAAATTCATAGATAAAGCACCTGTTTCAACTTAACAATTAACTCTAACTTCTCCATGTAACTTTTTTTCTGGTTGGTTTGCTTTTCATCATCTCTTCCCAAGACTCATGCTAATAAGCAATAGAGAAACAAGGTAAATCGATAGGTAAGTATATAGATAAATAGACAGAGAAATGTCAAAAAAAAAACAGTGAACTGGAGGGTTGGGGAGGGAGCGGGGAACAAGGCTGGATAATTCACATGCTGAATAATTGGCTTGAGTTAAATGGGTACCTTCAAACACTTGGCTCCTTCAGAAAACAACCCCTTGCTGCATAACCTTCTAAGATGTCAGTCAACCAGCTAGAAACCCCCTGTATCTTATTCCATTTCTTGACCAAGACAATATAGCCAAGACTCCATTGCTATTTATTTCCCTGGATGGAATTTGAATACCATCTATGTCTATTACAACTTTACAAAAAAGTAGTCAGCCAGGGTGTTATTTTTATCCCAGAAAACTGTATGCTCATGGTGCCTTTCCCATTGGGTACTCTGGTGGGCACCACCAGTGCACTAGCATGACACAAGTTTGAGACAAAGATGTGTTTCTCAGAACACACTTTGGCCCTTAGAGCAGATACACCATGCAAAATACCAACCTTATGGTCATTCGCCTTGTAATCGTTGAAGAAAGGCTGGCTGCTGGCCAAAGTATAAGCACTGCCCTCTCTAAACACGCTGATCCTCTGGGCAGTCAGCTTAGGGGAGTAGGCTTGGGGCTTGGGGGCCTCCCCAGACCCATAAACACCATCCATTGGCTCAAGGGACTCCTGGAGGAAACTGTGAGGATACTCCTCCTTCGGAGACTCTAACTCCTGCCCGTCCTCAAAGACCTGCTTCAGCACTCGGCCGCTATAGGAAGAAGCGATTTTAAAGCGTACTTTGCGGGCCTTGTCGTCGCTCTTGGGGCTCAGCTTCTTCTCGGGGTCCTCCATCAGCAGCAGCTTCCGCCGGCGGTGGCCAAACCTCGGGAGCAGCCGGTGAAACTTGGGGCTCTGAGAAAAGGCATTTTATTTTCTCCCCTCCTCCTGCATATGATTAATTCACGTCGGTACCGGGGACGCTCAGTTTACTGCAACTGACACCCGCGCATGAAACATTCATGGACCCGCAGACACAGGCAGGCGACTCTAGGCTTATGAAGGAGGTAGCACGTAAGCCTCAACCCTCTCCCCATCCCAAACTCGCCCAGGACTTTACCCCAAGCCTGATTTTTTTTTTTATAACGGGAGCATCCGGAGTTTCATTTCCGTTGAATAAGTATCAATTCAATAAGGATCAATCACTAAACGGTCACTAAGCAAGTGACTGACTATTCTTCCCAATAGGTCCAATCTGATGATCCTTTAAAATATGCTGGAGACTTTTCTATGCCTCCTCTCACTTTCCACACAAGAGCACTGTAGCACTGTCATCCCATTGTTCATCCATTTGCTCAAGCGAGCACCAGTAACGTCTCCAAGTGAGACTTGTTGTTACTGTCTTTGGGATATCGAATATGCCATGGGTAGCTTGCCAGTCTCTGCCCTGCGGGCGAGATACTCTCCGTAGCTCGCGGGGCTCTCTGAGAGGGACAGAGGAATCGAACCTGGTCTGCCTTGTGCGAGGCAAACGCCCTACCTGCTGTGCTATCGCTTCAGTCCTTCCCCAAAATAGCCTTCCAATAATAACATTAGTGTTCCTGTTTTACAGAAGGGAAAGCTAAGGCTCAGAACATTTTCACTTTTCAGCTACTCAGTCACAGTGATGGCAGAACTGGGATTCAGCCTCAGTTCCAACCGACTCCTAAACCCACAACCCGTCTTTCAAGCCAAAACTTTACAACTGTGGGGCTGGAGCAATAGCACAGCGGGTAGGGCGCTTGCCTTGCACGCGGCCGAGTTCGATTCCCAGCATCCCATATGGTCCCCTGAGCACCGCCAGGAGTAATTCCTGAGTGCAAAGCCAGGAGGTATTTTTTATTTATTTTTATTTTATTTATTGTGCATTGCCGGGTGTGACCCAAAAAGCAAAAAAAAAAATTTTCTTGGAACCCTGCAGTGAAGAAAAGGGGGGGGGTGCTCGAAAACTTGGGTCATGGATTCTGGATCTATTACCCCTGACTTACCAGAACCAGATCTCCTCCAGATCTGCTTTATTTCACTGCATAATTCTCACATGATATGGAATTCTGGTGTTTTGTTCAGTCATGCTGGCACAGACTTTTAAGCCTCACATAATGGTTGAGTCCTACTTGTATGCAAAAAATAAAGGGGCGGGAGTAGAAAATCTGCAACATTTACCCAATGAGATATACGTAGTTCATATTTAAGATTTCATTCGAGAGCCTGGTATAAGGTCCTGCCGATAACACCCAGACCAAACCCACATTGTAAGGTAACTGTTGGGTGAGCGTGAGGAGAGCCTTACATGCAGGGCTTGGGGGTGACAGCTCACAGCACATGATAGAAAACATATCCATGGTTGTTTTGATCTGTATCTCTCTGATGATTAGTGATGTAGAGCACTTTTTCATGTGCCTTTTGGCCATTCGTATCTCTTCCTTGGTAAAATTTCTGTCCATTTCTTCGCCCCATTTTTTGATGGGGTTGGATGTTTTTTTCTTGTAGAGTTCAACCAGTGCTTTATATACCATTGATATCAACCCCTTATCTGATGGGTATTGTGTAAATATCCTTTCCCATTCTGTGGATAGTCTTTGGATTCTGGTCACTGTATCTTTTGCGGTGCAGAAGCTTTTTAATGGCCACTCAACACCTTTATTGCAAACCACAACACCTAATCAGAGAGAGAAAACAAAAGGGAATACCCTGCCATAGTGGCAGTGTGGGGTAGGGGGAGATGGGACTGGGGAGGGGGGGAGGGATGTTGGGTTTACTGGTGGTGGAGAATGGGCACTGGTGAAGGGATGGGTTATCAAACTTTGTAAGGGAGAAACATGAGCACAAAAATGTATAAATCTGTAACTGTACCCTCACGTTGACTCACTAATTAAAAATAAACTATTAATTAAAAAAAAAGCAAAAGAAAACAAAGAATGTTAAGACATTAACATCAAAGCCTTGAAGCAAGTTTTCTGTGTGTCTTCCTAAGCACAGAGTCCTGCATGCTGCAGGCAGCTCAGAGGCCTGTGAAGTGGATTCATGAGGCAGGCCCTCTCCAAGCAAAGACAAATATCTGTATGGCCTGGTGGTTCAGAATGTAGATTCTAGATCCAGGAGACCTGCATTAAGGTGTTTGTTTTGCTTCTTGGTGATTGAGAGTAAGAATAATAAAAAGTAAGAATAATGAAAACGTCATTCACTATCTATGGGTTATAGTTTTTTACCCATGTAGTTGGGGGAGTATCACCAAGCTCAAAGGATTCAGTGAGAAAAAAAAAAATATCCAGCACATGAAGTATCAGCCTCCCCCCAGGGAGCGAGCTGACCACTGTGGACTCTCAGAACAGCTCTTTGGAAGAGAGCAGCTCTCAGAAAATAAGGTCAGGACTTGGACTGACTCTAAAATGGTGGGTTGGTTTGGAAGAGCAGACGTGGAGGGAGTCAAGTCTTTTGCCCTGTGTGAACAAATCACCATCTCCTTAGTTGTCCCACTGACCTCCTTCCTGCCCCCACAGCCATTCCTGGAGCTCCTCTCACCACAGTTCTCTTTGATCCACCCTTTCCACGGGGCACTAGCACAGTTCCCCATTACTTCTGGTTTGAAAGTCATGGTAGTTTCCTAAGAGCTTCCCCACCCATTCAAGATCCACACTGCTAGAAGGGCTATTGCCCAAAAGCATATCTGGGATGTCCTCCTGCTGCAGAAATGGTCTCAGGGGTGAGATAGTACAGGGTTTAAGGGATATGCCAGATCCCTGGCGCTGCATGTCCTTCTGATTTTCTCCTGGCATTGCCCCAAAGACCATAACGTAGTAGCCCAGGTAACTCCCAGCACCACATTCTCATCCCCTTCATTAAGCCATGGTCCAGTTGGCTGTGAATTACCAAATGGGGTCTCTGAGTGCCCTGGGTACCACCTAAGATGCTCACCTCCCCCCAACACACATGTATAATCCCTCTGTGCCACAAAAAAAAAAAGCTTCTCAAAACCTACTTCCACCTTCCTTCCAGCCTTGTTTTTGGGCATCTTCTAGATGCTGTTTGGAGTTGGGGTTCCACTGACAAAGCTCAGCCCTTTCTCTACATTGTGGATTTCCTCTTCTTTCCAGTCCTGGTTACTGACTGAAGCATCAAACCTCTGGGAAAGATCCACCAGCTGAGGAGTGTTGCAGGCCAGGACCTTGGCACCTTCTGTCATCAAAGGCATCCCTGCATTTTGCAGCTTTTCCTGCCTGTCCTGGCTTCCCACCTGCTATTTCTGTGGAGTCAGGAGCCTCTGAAAGTCAGGAGTCGCTTTACCACCTTTCTATCCCAGAGCTGGTCAAGGTGCCTGGCATAGGATAGAACTTGTTAATAATTGTTGAATGAATGACTTTCAGGTGAGGGAAATGAAGTAAATAAAACCGGGGACGGGGTAGAGCACATTTCCTGGAGAACAGTGACAAGGTCAGATTTGTAAATATTCCTACATGACTGCACAACCCCATAGCCATGAGAAGGGTCCCCCAACAAGGAACCAATGATACTATCCAGCCAAAACCCAAGGCTTCTGCCAAAAAAATATAACTGAAATAAGACTTAGACAGAGGTCGCAGATGTGGTCATCAGCTCAGCACTTGTGTCCCACGTGGAAGGCCTTGGCTTCAAATCTCAGCACCAAAAGAGGGAGACTTTCCTGACTATGGGGAGATCTGCATGTCTGTTGGGTCACATTTGGGACCCTCCAAGCTGACAGTTGCCAAACCCAACTCTCAGGACACAAAATAAGATCAGCAAGAAGGCTATAGTTGACTATCATGGAAGGGACAGATCAACAGCCATTGATTTGTTGTTGTTGTTGTTTTTCCTCTCAATTTGGATTTGAAAATTAAGGAGCAAAGATGCTTTCCATCTTGGCCAAGCACTACAGACCGAGAGGTCCAGGAGAACTGATTTTGGTAAGAATTCTCTTTTGCTGCCTGCTGCCAGTGTTTCCAGAACACTCTCGGCAGGCTTTGATGCCAGTGGGGAGTCTCAGAAGGTCTCATTCGGGTACTCAAAATGGTTTTCACACTGGACCCAATCCCAGGTATATCAGAACAGGCTGACCTCAGCCAGACTGAGTCTGGCTATTGTGAGTGAGATGCAGTCCAACTCTCGGGGGTTCTGGAAAGTATTGTTAGGTCTTACTGCTTAAGATATGAAAGATACAGAAATAGGGACTGGGAGAGGGACCTAGCCAAGGCCTCTGAGACTGAGAGAAAGCAGGAAACTTATGGGGCTCAACGGCTGCCTGTTGGAACTCGTTGGAACTCTCAGAGATTCTGCATTTCTGGCCCTCACACCAGAACTGTTAAAAGATAAAATGGAGCAGATACTTCCCTGAAGAAGGTCTATGGATGGCCACTAGGTATATGTACAAGTGTTCATCATCTGAATACCAGGAGGATTGCTCCACAGCTTGGAAGCCAGCCTCATATGCAGCTCAGAGAGAGAAGGGACCACCAAGTATGGGGTGCTTGGAGGGCCCCCTCGGGATGGGAGATGGGAGATACGTGCTGGAAGTAGACTACAGACCAAATGATGGCAATTCAATACCTGTATTGCAAACCACAACACCCATAAGGAGAGAGAGACAGTAAAAGGGAATGTCCTGCCACAGAGGTGGGGTGGGGTAGGAGGTAGGGGGTGAGAGTGGTGGGAGGGATACCGGGATCATTGGTGGTGAATGGGCACTGGTTAAGGGATGGGTACTCAATCATTGTATCACTGAAATGTAAGTACGAAAGTTTGTAAGTCTGTAACTGTACCCCATGTGACTCATTTAAAAAAAATCACTTGTATCACTTGTATCATTTGTCATAACGTCTCCATTTGTCCCTGTCACGTGCTAGTGTAACCCAATGGTGTCTGCTCACTCCAGGAACACAAAGTGCCTTAAACCATTCGTTCAGGGTCTTGACAAAGAAGTCTGACCATCTCATAGGTGGGCGGCCAGGCGTTCTTTTGACATCCCATGGAATCCAGTCAGTAATGGCTCTAGTCCAGTGGTCATGTCCAAATCGCATTACGTGTCTGGCCCATTAAAAAAAAAGTGTTCATCAGCACTTACCATCAGGCAAATGCAACTAAAAATAACAAAGAGATATCTCACACCAGTGAGAATGGCACATATCAAAAAGACTGAAAATAACCAGCAATAGCAGGAATTTGGTTTCTTAAATTCCTTAAATTCTTAAATTTGGTGTCTTAAATTCTGTTCAAAGAGAACAGTAAGTTACCCTCATTCACTGTTGGCGGGGATGCTGTCTGACTCAACCTCTATGGAAAAGAATATGGAGATTCCTCAAAAAATAAGAATTAAGCTTTCAGATGACTTGATTCCACTACTTTGCACCTACCGCCCAAACACAAAAACATTTTATTTGAAAGATACATGTACACTATGTTCATCACAACATTTTAGTATAACAGCCAGAATATGGAAATAATCCAAGTTGTGGTATACACACACACACACAGAAATACTATGCAGTTATAAGAAAAGATGAAATCATGCAGTTCACTGCAACATGGGCTGAAATGGAGAACATTATGCCAATTTAAGCAAGATAAGTCAGAGGGAGAAGGACAATCCTAGGTGATCTCACTCACCTGTGGCATAGAGAAGAACAAAAAAATAGGGAATAGACAGTATCAAATGATGATAAACTCTTGATTTTGGATTACAAAACTTCAGATTACCAAATGAAGTGTGTGAAAAGCTGTAATTGAGGTGATCAAGAAAGAATGGTGGTGGGCCCTGGGCACTTAGGTGGTGGAAGACAGTAAATTTGTATATCGATACTCTTAAGACTGGCTACTGTACACAGTGGCATTGTACATAAACGTTAATACTATCATAGCCACTTTACCTAAATGATAATAAAAATTAATTTTTTAATGTCAAAAATAAACTAAAAAATATTTAAAATTTAGAAATTTGGGCTGGGGAGATGGCTCAGTTGCCAGGACTGCATACTTTGCATGAACAAGGCCCTGAGTTCGATCCCTGGCCTTGAGTGCTCCCTAACCCCAAGCACCAGCAGGGATAACCCTGGTGGCCAACAGCCCTTCTCAGTCAAGTAGCCCCGCATCTATGCGCTTGAGCACTGAACCCTCAGGTCTGCACAACAGGGCTGACTATGATCCCAGGACCCCTGAGCACTGTTAGGGAGATACCACTAAAGAGTTTTAAGAATGTACTTCTCTGGATTGCAAAACTGAAAATGCGGGGCTGGAGTGATAGCACAGCGGGTAGGGCGCTTGCCTTGCACGCGGCCGACCCCGGTTCGATTCCCAGCATCCCATATGGTCCCCTGAGTACCGCCAGGGGTAATTCCTGAGTGCATCGCCGGGTGTGACCCAAAAAGCAAACAACAACAACAACAACAACAACAAAAACCTGAAAATGCGAAGTTAGGAGGGAGAAGGTGGAGGGAACTCTATAGCTAGGTGTAACAAGGACATCGGTAGAGGATCTTGGGCACTTTCATGGGGTTGAGGGGACTTAACTACACATCAGATCAATACACCTCAGTGTTATTACTATAAGCATGGTGACCAAACTACTATCCTGACATTTTTTAAAAGATGAATTTGTTAATGGGGCAGGGCAGGGGGATGGAAGAGGGACCTTGGGACATTGGTGGAGGGTCACTGACATTGGTGGTGGGTGTGGAATTGGAACACCACATGCTTGAAACTCTATTAATAGTATTGTAAATCATGGGGCTTGAATAAAAATAGAGGAAAAATTATTTGTGCCAAAATTTATTCAAAATGGGCAGAGCCAGACTGGACATAATCAGGACAGCTCCCAAGGAGAGACTGTTAAATGGAGGAATGCATTTATATAGATAATAGGTTCTCCATAAAATTAGGAGAAAAAAGATGAAAAACACATACAAACTAGGAATTCCACCATATAAAGACTTTTTAAATCATTTTAATGGCATTTAAAATAATAGGAGGAATTCTGTTATGATACAAATGAAGTGGTAAAGAAAACACAAACATTTTTTCTTCTGTGATATAGAATTCTCTCTGTGAAACTGTGAAAGCAAATATATTAAAATGTTAATAACCATTCTGACTGAGAAGATTTTTAGGAGTGATTTTTATTTTCTTCATGTTTCTCTATGCTTTTCTAAATTTCCCAGGATGCAATAGCACTACTTTTGATATTAGCAAAAAGTAATTTTAAGAAATCTGTATCTAACATTTTTAAATACCAATGAATTTGTGCAATTGATTTGAGATTATTACATCTGTAAACTTCTGCCCTTCATTTTTTTCAACCAATCTTAGAGGAAAATATTTTTTACACACATATAAAAAATATGTATATACTTTTTGCCCATGCGCCTGGCTGTCTTCCCCGGGGCCTCCTCAGAGGGGATGGGCTCCAGCTTCCCTCCCCACCCCAGCAGAGCTCCCAGCGATTGAGGACCTCCAGATCCTAGCCACAGCCATGCTCAAGGCCCCCCTCCACACATTCGGACGAGCCTCACGCATTAAGGACCCGGCAGAGAAACCCAGGTGTGTGGGACCCAGAGCTGAGACATCCAAGGCTGCTCGGATCGGGACTGGGCCTCCCCTGCCCAGATTTCCCATTTCCCAGTAGCTAGGCGGTCACACCCAGGGACTGCCCCGGCGCCGTGTAATCCTGTCAACTGCCAGCATCCAGAGACTTAAAACCCAGCTCCTGGATATCTTATAGCCTACTTTTCCCTTTGGGAGAACCTGGCAAACTACTGGGAGTTTCCTGCCCACATGGGAGAGCCTGGCAAGGTCCCCATGGTGTATTAATATGCAAAAATCAGTAACAAGCTGGGTCGCATTCCTCTGACCCTGAAAGAGCCTCCAGTAAGGCATCGTTGGAAGGATGAGTAGGGAGAGGCTTCTAAAATCTCAGGGCTTGGACGAATGGAGATGTTTACTGAGACCGACTGAAAAATTTGACAATCAACGGGATGATGATGATGATGATATATATATATATATATATATATATATATATATATATATAAGCACACAAGTCTCAACCTTTAACAACACGTCAGTGATCTCTTATAGAAGGGCTTAATGGTCCCTGGGTGAAATACAACAACCCTCACACTCCTCTAAGAAAAAATTTTTGTAGCATTTTCAGTAGTTTCCCATAACAAACAATACAAAATTTATTTCGTTCTGCTTTGGGTCAGGAGTTGGGGTTTGGATGGAAACATCCAAAATATGGTGGTGGGAAGGTGTAATGATGGTGGGATTGATGTTTGAATATTAAATGTAATCAAATATTGTGAACTACTTTATAAACTAAAAAAATTTTAAAAAGAAGATCACATTACTTTTTGGTAAAAATGAGGTTTTCATGCATACGTATTTGGGTTGATTTTTTGGTTGTTATTGTTTGACATTTGTCATTTGGTGAAGAGAATGTTGACCCACACCAGCAATGAGTTCTAGGGTCTACTCCTGGCTCTATGCTCAGGGGTTGCTTTCGGGAGTGTTAGAGAGCAAACCAGGTGAAAAGCAAATGCCTCATCCTCTGTGCTGCCTCTCTGGCTTATACTATCATTTTAATACAGGCTAATAAAGAGGCGACTTTAACATAAATCAAACTTAAAGTAGAATCATTTACTCTGGATTATACCCAGTTGCTAAAATTTTAAATGGGCCATTGAAAGTAGTGATGACTTCCATAATTAAACAGTTCCATTTATAATCCCCTTACAGAAACCTTTACATTAATAAAGCTGTGATGAGCACCCAGTCAAGTAATTAGACTCATGTCCCTAACGGTGGAATAAACTAATACCCTGCAGCTTCTAATACTCTACATCGTACTCAAGCTAGAGATGATGTGTCCCAGCCAGGACAGTTAAGGTGGTGAGAATCACTGTTCACAGTTACACAGGAGTGGATAGAAGCCAAACATAATAAATGGTGACCCACTGATTAGATATTCCACAAAAAATTAATATTCGTTTAATGAAGACTTCAGCCTAGTTTGGATTATGAGGAGCAAAGGAGATATAGGAACTAGATGAATTTAAAAAAAAATTAGTTGGGGGTGGGAAGCATTGGACCTCAGAAGGCTTAGGTTTGTGAAAATGCATGGTCTGACTTGGGTGCATGATAGACCAAATACATACGGCCATCACGGTCGCAAATGATGTTATAAACATCCAAGTGATCTTGGGGAGAAAAAAGGTTTGGCTTCAGCCAAATATTAATAATTAGCTTGTGGGGGCGAGTAGTAAGGGGAACATTCTAATGAGAGATAGTCAGATGAAATATATGAATTTTGGTTTCTGGAGTCATTAGACTCTAGAACTGGGTCAGAGCTAGAGAATAGTATTGATTTTCACAGCCAAGATAGTGCTACTTGATAGTGTAGGGAAATGTCCTTGATGGAGGATATCTGTGTGAAATATTGAAGGCAAAGCACCATGATGTCCACAATTTATTATGAAAAAAGTATATCCCTGGTACGTACTATTTAAATATACATGCATATGTATGAAGTTTTAAAAATGAGGAAAATGGTAAGACTTCTTGATGGTTGTTTATTGTACTGTTTTGCACATTTGGGGGATTTAAAATGTTTATAATAAAATTTGGGGGAAGTAACGCTCTTATAAAAATATTCACAGATATCTCGGCTTGCTTCTTTGCATTTTGATTTAAACACTAGTGCATTCTGATCTTCTTAGGAGTAGAATTTTTATCCTATTCTGTCTGATATCATTTACTGGACTTTATTTTTGTGTAGTTGGGGGTTTGGAAATCATATTAGATATGAGTCTGATAAAAGAAATGTGCAATTATTGAAAATTGAGTATGAACATTATTCTTGAGTCATCTTTCCACATCTATCATTGCTAATCAGAGCACGATTTGTAAATTAAACATGTCCTTTTAATCTGCTCATATATTACTATGCCGTGTATGTACTTGAATACTAGTTCTGCATTTCCTTTCAAAGTATTATAGAATATTATTATAGTTATTGTAAAGAGTTGTAAGTATTCATGGAACTTTATAAAAAGCCTGATATATAAAATCTCTTAGTTGACAGTTTCTCCCCGCTTCACCACCAACCAAAATAAACATTTTCAAGGCAATATTTCAAGGCCCTCTCGTATGTCACATTTACTATTTAAAAATCTTCCATGGGGCTGGAGTGATAGCACAGCGGGTAGGGCATTTGCCTTGCACACGGCCGACCAGGTTTGATTCCCAGCATCCCCCGATGCTTGGTCCCCCGAGCACCGCCAGGAGTAATTCCTGAGTGCAGAGCCAGGAGTAACCCCTGTGCATTGCCGGGTGTGACTCATAAGGAAAATAAATAAATAAATAATAAAAATAAAAATCTTCCAAAGGGCAATGGACACACAGAGAGTGCAGGGGTTAAAGCACTTGCCTTCTATGCATAGCTTGGTGTGGCCCAAAAACCAGTAAAATAAGATTAAAATCTTCCAAGAGAGTCAGAGAAACAGTATAAGACATAAGACAACTTGCTTGCATGGGGCTGCTCAGACCACGACCCTCACTTGAGTCTGTCTCCTATATATGATCCCTGAGCACTTACCAGGTGTGGCCCCAAACCCTCCAACTTAAAATTCAAGAAACATTAAAATAAAGAAGAAAAATCTTCCAAGATTGTTGTAAGGCCCCTCAGGATTGGGAACCTTTGCATCAAGGGACCTAGGTGACAAGGGGGCAATCTGACAAGAGTCCGGCCCCTCCAGTGGGTTCCCCAGGGCTCCCATTCCAAAGTGAGACTTTCACCCCCCCCCGCCATCATTTCCCAAATATGACCCACAAATATTAGTTATTTGCGGGGTCAAATCCTAATGGCAAAGTTTGATAAATGCAGGGCTAAGGCAAGTTAAACAGATTCCTCTACCACTAGGACTTCTTTAAATATTAAATTGGAGAATGTACTTCTCAGGGAGATATGTCACTTCTGAGATATACATACCATCTTCTGAGATATATTCTGGCACAAAACTTTTTCTAAGTGGCTTTCTATTTCATAGGACCAGTTTTGGGACAAAGAGCAGGGATGGCCCAGGAGATGCTGTCTGTCCTAGGGCACTCTCTTATTTAAAAAAATTCTTCTGATCTCCCCCTCCCCACCCCCACCGCACACACCATCACTCTCTTCATAATAAAAAGCGTCTCCTGCTTATGGTGCCCTTGCGACATCTGAGTGAGGTATTTCACAGATGAGAGAGTTGACAACTGAAGCTCGGCCAAGTTATTGCCTACTCAGAGAACCATCACCTTGAAATGTCCGTTTTTATTCTCACCCAGCTCTGACCCCAAAGACCACACTTCTCGCTGTGAATGTCACATTCGCGCCATCCAACTGACCCCTTACGGGCAGTGGAAGGGGAAGGTGAGTTTCTTCAAAGTGGGGCGGAAATCATGTTAATGGGTAGAGTCGTGATCTCCAATGCTAACAGATTCCTGAAAAATGATCAGTGAAGAAGCTTCTCGGCCCCTGGCGGTGTCACTAGCTCTTCTGGGAGCTCGTGGGCAAAGGAGACCCCGCAGTCTGCTTTGAAATGGAAGTGCCTGTTCTATCTGTGAATCTCCGGATGGAGAGATGGGCCAGCTTCCTGAACTTGGAAAGGCCTTTTCTCTGAGCCAAGCTGGCACGAGCCTTCTGATCTAAGGCCAGAACCCTCACGTCAGAATGTGCAGGGAAGGCGCCCAGCGGACCCGGTAGACAGATAGCAGTAGTGGAAAAACACGGGGCCCAGCCAGGAACCATGGGCCAAAATCTGGGACTTCATTAAAAAGTAATATCACTTGGGATTATTCGACCATCACTGAGACCGTCTCCATGGGGCCCCCTGGCTTGACTTCTAGAGATAAGGAACTCATTTTTCTAACGCGTCTCTCACTTCTGAATGGCTGGGCTCTCCTATCAGGCTGAAAGCAAGAAGAGATCTCAGAAACTGAATTATCAGTCCAGAGGTTTCTCTCCCTGCACGCTTGAATAAAAACATGATGGCATTCCTAGAACGTATTTTAGTTTTGTTCCTCTTGAAACATTAAAAAAAAAAGATAAAAAGATAATGGTTATAAATGATCACTCTGGACTGTGTTGAAAGTGGGACAAGTGATATATATGATAACCTTTCAGTATCTGAATTGCAAATCATAATGCCCGAGAGAGAGAGAGAGAGAGAGAGAGAGAGAGAGGGAGAGAGAGAGAGAGGCCTACCAAGGAGGGAGATGGGGGAGGCAGGAGGAAAACTGGGGACATTGGTGGTGGGAAATGTACACAGGTGAAGGGATGGGTGTTGGAACATTGCATGACATTGTATGACTGAAACCCAATCATGAACAACTTTATAACTGTGTATGTCACCGTGATTCAGTTAAATAAATAAATAAATAATAAAATAGGTTTATGAGACATGAAAAACCAATCAACAAATAAAGCAAAAATAAGGCAGTTAAATTAATTTTATTAACATTCATTTAACCCAATATATCCAACTTATCATTTCAACCTAAAATTGAAGAAATATATTGAAATGTAGCAATAGCTATTCGACGTTGTTTTTATCCCACTGAATCTTCAAACTCCTGTGTGTATTTTACACTTAAAGCATATCGATTAGGTTAAACTTTCAATAATAAATATTTCATCTGTGTTTAAATTTCTTCCAGTGTAGAGTTGACAAAATAGATTCCCGTACCTGTTAGTCGCATCAAACTCGAAAGCAGTTTCCCTAACTGAAGTGAGCATCGGTGCGCATCCATTCCTAAAGCGGTGTGCAGACTAAAGTTCGGTTTTGGGTTTTGGAGTCAGTCTTCACGTTTCCAGGATCAGCAGACACGGGCAGTTGCCTCACTGGATTCACAGCGATCGAGAAAGGCCTTACCAGGGCAGTGGTGCCCCCTTGGGGACATTAGAGGAATGAGGGGAAATGTTCCCTTTTTTTTTTTTTCAAACTGTCACTGTCACTGTCATCCCATTGCTCATCAGATTTGCTCGAGCGGGCACCAGTAACGTCTCTCATTGAGAGACTTATTGTTACTGTTTTGGGCATATCCAATACATCACAGGTAGCTTGCCAGGCTCTGCCATGTGGGCTCAATACTCTTGGTAGCTTGCTGGGCTCTCTGAGAGGGGCGGAGGAATCGAACTTGGGTCGGCCACGTGAAAGGCGAAAGCCCAACCGCTGTGCTATTTCTGTGTATATATCAAGTAATTTAACGGCCAAATCATATAAGAGAATATTTAGTTTTGTAAGAAAATACACATTTTTTTTCCGGGGCTGGAGCGATAGCACAGTGGGTAGGGCGTTTGCCTTGCACATGGCTGACCTGGGTTCGATCCCCAGCATCCCATATGGTCCCCTGAGCATCACCAGGAGTAATTCCTGAGTGCATAGCCAGGAGTAATCCCTGTGCATCACCAGGTGTGACCCAAAAAGCAAAAAAAAAAAGAAAAAAAAAAGAAAGAAAATACACATTTTTTTTCCAAAGTAACTGTACAACTTTTCATTCCCACCAGCATTTGATACTGGCAGTATTTTGGGATTTTTGACCCTTCTAACAGATGTGGAGTATTAACTTATTTACATTTGTGTTCCTTGAAACCATCACTGTATCACTGTCATCCCATTGCTCATTGATTGCCTAAGTGGGTGCCAGTAATGTCTCCATTCGTCCCTGTCGCATGTTAGTGTAGCCCAGTGGCATCTGCTTGCTTCAGGAACGTGAAGAGCACGTTATTGTTACTGTTTTTGGCATATCAAATACGTCACAGGTAGCTTGCCAGGCTCTGCCGTGCGGGCGGGATATCCTCGGTAGCTTGCCGGGCTCTCCAAGAGGTATGGAAAATGAGTAGGGAGTGTCTTACGATGTGTCATGCGGCTGCTTTCACGGCTATGTGGTCCAGAATATGTTCACTTGTATGTCAAGTTCGGCCAGAGCATGTGGGAAGCGTCCTGTGGCGGTGGGGGCAGTTGGGTTGTGGAGGTCGGCTGCCGGGGCTGGGTCCCTTGAGGCCATATGATGTGATATCTTTTCATTGTTTTTAATTTTTTTATTATTTATTTTTTAGAGTGTTACAAAGCAGTTCATGATTGGATTTCAGTCACACAGTATCCCTACACCCATCCCTGCACCAGTGTTCATTTCCCAGCACCAGCGCCCCCAGGTTCCCTCCATCACCCCCCCACCCCCTTTTCTTTTTTTTTTAAGTGAATTTCATACTAAATAATGCCGCAATTAATGAGCAGAAGGCAGAGATACAGATCCTCCAAAAGTAGAGAATATGAACCACACCCCAGATTTCCATGGTTTTATCCCTGAACCCAGGAACTCAATGGCTTTTTTTGGTAGGAGAGTGAGGATCTTGGCTTTAATATACATTTTAGAGAACTAACACGCATTTAAAGTCAGGGAAATGTTCGCTTTGCCGTGTTGAGAGTTGTCAACCACTGTGGATGACTACTTCCCACTGCACCAGCTCATATAGCAAAACATATCGGGTCCGTCTGTGGCCAAGCACCAATTAGGGGAACAGCACCCAAGTTTTGCTATTAAAATACAGAGTATCTGGGGGATGTTCAACGGGCCAGGTGCTTGCCTTGCATTTGACCAACCTGGGTTCAACCCTGGCATCCCATATGGTTCCTTGAGCACCATCAGGAGTAATTCCTGAGTGCAGAGCCAAAAGTAACACCTGAGCATTGCTGGGTGTGCACCCCCAAAATTAAAATACATAGTATCTTAAGATCTACTTATTTTTTATTTCTCTTTCTGTTTTTACTTATATTTATAAGTTTATTATTTAATCTACTAATCTAATTCGAGAATGTGATTAAAAATGTGAATATTTATGTGAAATACTGAAATGTGAAATACTGAAAGCATGAATTTTTATTTTTATTCAATCACAGTTATGAACACATTTACAAAGTTGTTAATGATTGGATTTAAGTCATACAATGTTCCAACACCCGTCCTTTCACCAGTGTACTTTTCCCACCACCAATGGTCCCCTTTTCCCTCCCCTCTCCATTCCACCCTTCCCCCCGACTGCCTCTATGGGGCACTTTTATCCTCTCTCTCTCTCTCTCTCTCTCTCTCTCTCTCTCTCTCTCTCTCTCTCTCTCTCTCTCTCTCTCTCTCTCTCTCTCTCTCTCTCTCTCTCTCTCTTTCTCTCTCAGCCTTATTGTTTGCAATATAGCTAATTAAAGGTTATCAGGTATACCCTTTACCACTTTCCACACTCAGTTCCTGTCCAAATGATCATTCCCAACTGTTTTTGTCAGAAAGCATGAATTGCTTCTGATGGATCAGTATCCACTGCGCCACAAAGTCTGGTTATTTCAAGCCGGTGAAGATTGCCACCTTCAGGGAACACAGGGAACTGCAGGTGCATTCTGGACGTCTAGGTACACCTTCGGCTTAAGGAATGAAAAAGAGCAGCTTGAACTAAGCAAATAACGCGCTTTGCACAGCCTAAGTCTCAGGTGTGCTAGAAAACGGGGCTTCAGCAAAAGCCCCCGCCACCGTGGTTCTGCTCCCAAAGAGGTTCGGATCTTACGTGGGAATGGACCGTGTTCTGGGAACTCCCTCGTCCAGCTGTGTTGATTGAAGGTAATAAAGGGCAGAATTTTCTGCATGTGCACCTACTTTTTAAAAATTACATAAGCTTACAAAGTCTATGTAAGAACTTGCTCAGATAAACATGATTATGGATCTTTGTAAGATAAATTGTTTAAGTTACAGAGACGTAAAGAACAAAACAAAAAGTCCCCGCTTACCCTTTCAAAAAAAATGAGCATTATCTTACATTTAGAATATGAGTTTCCCAACATTTTATGCATTTGGGTAAAAAACACAAAAAAATAGAGGGGTTTTGTCCTTTAAAAACAAACTCATAGTATATCTACAAAAATAATATATATTATGAAAGTGTAAATATACACATGAATATATATACATGTATGTATATATATTGCAGAGCTATATCTGTGTATGTATATGTGTGTGATATATTTATGTATACTATATATTATATATTATATATTAGTATTAGTAATGTATATTATATATTAGTAGTAGTAGTATTAACTGGAGCGATAGCACAGCGGTTGGGCATTTGCCTTTCACGCAGCCAACCAGAGTTCGATTCCTCTGCCCCTCTTGGAGAGCCCTGCAAGCTACTGAGAGTATCGAGCCCGAGAGGCAGAGCCTGGCAAGCTACCCGTGCGTATTGGATATGCCAAAAACAGTAACAATAAGTCTCTCAATGAGAGACGTTACTGGTGCCCACTCGAACAAATCGATGAGCAAAAGGATGACAGTAACAGTGACAGTATTGGTATTATATTATTATATTAGTAGTAGTAGTAGTATATATTAGTATATTATATATATTATATACAATGTATATGTGTGTATATACATATATATTGCAAGCTATATGTATATAGCTTGCAGAGTCTGGCAACTACCCATGGCATATTCGATATGCCAAAACCAGTAATGATAGGTCTCATTCCCCTGACCCTGAAAAAGCCTCCAATCATTGGGAAAGATGAGTAAGGAAAGGCTGCTAAAGTCTCAGGGCTGAGTGTAATAGAGACATTACTGGTGCTGACTCAAGTAAATCGACTAACAACAGGATGACAGTGATACAGTGAGATATATATATATATATATATATATATTTATATATTCTGAGTTAGGAATGTAGCAAATGGGCCCTAAAAATGACAAAGATGCTATTTAGTCAGAAAAGGTTAAAGCAGGAGTTTTAAAAAGACAGTTTGAATACAACATAGGCATAAAATTGACTTATAAATGGATGAACCGGGAGAGTATCATGCTGAGTGAAATGAGTCAGAAAGGAGAGGGACAGACATAGGATGATTACACTCATTTGTGGGACATAAACAAAAATATAGTATAAGAGTAATACCCAAGGACAGAGAAACACAGGCCAAAAGGATTGGAAGGCTGCCTTGAGGGCTGGGGGAGAAAGCAATTGGAATAGAAAAGAAACTATTACGGCAATGATAGTTGGAAATGATCACTCTGGATAAGAACTGCGTGCTGAATGTGGGTAAAGAAACAAACATGATAACCTCTCAGTATCTGCATATGCAAACCATAATGCTCAAAAAGAGAGAGGAGAGAGAGAGAGGGAGAGACAGACAGACAGAGAGACACAGAGAGAGAGAGACAGAGAGAGAGAATGCCTGCATAGAGACAGACTGGGGGAGTGGTGCGGAGAGAAACTGTGGACATTGGTGGTGGGAAATGTACACTGGTGATGGGATGGGTGTTGGAACGTTATATGACTGAAACCTGACTGTGAGCAGCTTTGTAACTGTGTATCTCATGGCGATTTGACTAAAAGGGGGAAAGTAGGTATGACAGATCATGATGGGTTAGGTTTGGGTGGTGGCTATGTAGATAATGAGAACTGCTTGGATTTTGAATGTATTTTAAAGGCAGAGTCGAGTGGATTCATTGCTGCTGTCAGACAGAGGGTAAGAAAGGATCTAATGATTTCTAGGCTTTATTCTAAGCCACCCACAGCACGATGCTGCAGGAACTTAATGTCCCAGAGCTGATGGAACCAGTCCCTTATAAGCTAGTGATGAGGTTATTTCCGGGTTATCTCGATTACCAGTGATCCTGGAAAGATGATTCTCTTATACATACCTTTGTGTATATCTAGCTGGGTTTCCACTGAAGAGTTTCACTCATGTTCTCTCTCTTTTGGAATTGAGCCCATGTGATATAGCCCAGTAGCTGGGACAGGTGTGAGCATAGGATATACAGAAGAGGCAGTGCATGAAGCCAAGATTAGGATGAAGGGTTCATCTCTTTTCTGTTACATTTTCCCTTTCGGCATGAATCTGTTCTCCAGTTAATATCGCACATTATTAAATCAAATAAAAGCTAAGTGTTTTGAGCACAGACACAGCATTCAATAATGTACAGGCATTACTTCTTTTTATTCTCATGGCAATACTAGGAAGCAAGCTTACATGAGGTCAGGGACCTAATGTATGGACCTAATGTCGAGATAAGAGGAAGAAGAAAGCCTGGGATGGGTCTACTGCACCCCAAAGTCAAGCAAAATGATTAAACTTGCACTCTATCGGGGAAATCTGACTCTGTGGTCCATATCCTCAACCAACAGCACTAGAGAGCTTTAAAATATAAACAAGGATCCAGGGCTGGAGACAGGACAGTGGATAAGGTGCAAGGTCTATCAAGATTCAATCCCCAGCCCTCCATATGGTCCCAAAGCCCACCAGGAGTGATTCCTGAGCACAGAGCCAGAAGTAAGCCCTGAACACTGTTGTTTGTGTCCCCCAAACCAAAATGAATTAATTCATTAAAAGTGGTTCCTAATGTTGGAAGGAATTTGATGCTGGTGGAAGGATTAGTGTTCAATTATTGTGTGTCAAAAACACAACTATCAGCAACTGTGTAAATCATGGCTCTTTAATAAAACATTTTGAATGGGCTCCTAATTATTCTTGTGAATTTTCCTATAGGACAAAATAATTCCTATTCTATTTACATTAAGGTTGATTTCTGTCCCTAAAAGGCAGTGGAATGTAGTGCAAAGAGCACTACCTTGAAATTAACTTCCTCTGACTGTGTGATCTTGAGTAAGTGGTTTAACTTCTCAAGACCCCAGAGAAGAGGGATAGGGACCTGAGAAAATTAAACACTAATTTTCTATTTTTTTTTTCTTTTTGGGTCACGCCCGGTAATGCACAGGGGTTACTCCTGGCTCTGCACTTAGGAATTTTTCCTGGTGATGTTGGGGGACCATATGGGATGCTGGAAATAGAACCCAGGTCAACTGCATGCAAGGCAAATACCCTACCCACTGTGCTATCGCTCCAGCCCCTAGAAACACTAATTTTCTAGAAAAAACTTGTGGATGACAATAAAAACTTCTAGAAGGGGGCTGGAGCAATAGCACAGCGGGTAGGGCATTTGCCTTGCATGCAGCCAACCCGGGTTTGATTCCCAGCATCCTATATGGTCCCCTGAGCACCACCAGGAATAATTCCTGAGTGCAGAGCCAGGAGTAACCCCTGTGCATTGCCAGGTGTGACCCAAAAAGCAAAAAAAAAAATCCTTCTAGAAGATGTTAGATACAAGTGTCCTGTTTGTGGTTGAAGACTGGCAGTGGCTTTCAGAGTTGTCACTAAGATCAAAATCTAAATCTAAGTAATTCTCTTTGACTCTCTGAGGTCTCCTTTGAATATGTCTATTTCATCTAAAATATAACATTCTCTTCTCTCCTCTCTCTCTTTCCCCCTCCTCTTTCTCTCTCTCCTTTCCTCTCGCTCTCTCTTTATCTCTCTATCTCTCTCCTCTCCTGTCTTCTCCTCTCCTCTCTTTCTCCCTCTCTATTTCTCCTCTTCTCTTTCTCCCTCTCTCCTCTCTTCTTTCTCTCTCAATGCCCCCTCTCTTTCCACAAGTGTCACTAAAGTTATCAGGACTGTGGAAGAGATTTGCCTCAGAGTCAAAGATGAAAGTTCTAATCCAAATCCTAGCCAGAAAAATTTCAATATGACTGAAACAAGCCCCAGTCTGCTCTCTGGGCCTATTTCCTCATCTGTGAAATCATCCGTTGAGTAAGTACACTCTAAATTCCCTCAGAATGAACATCCGACAGCTCTGTCTCTAGTACTGATGGGAAAGGAAGAGAATAAAGGATCCACTGAACACGAAAAATCTGGCCTCCTACCTACGCTTATTGATTTGTCAGAGGCTTCAATTGATTGTCTTTTTCTGGAGTAGATTCATGACTGTTGCTCATGCAGTGAAAGCCATTTTTTACCTGAGGAAGCAAAATGCTCTGGGAAATTTCACGCACACAAAATTGTTCTCAGATTGTCAAAAGCATCATACCTTCACATCAGACAGAGTATTTTGTGAAGCTTGAGTCCCAACACTGCCTCTAAGTCTTTTTCCCCTGTGAAAATTTTATGATACCTCTGGACTGGAGTGATAGCACAGTGGGTAGGGTGTTTGCCTTGCATGCGACCAACCCATGTTCGATTCCTCCGCCCCTCTCAGAGAGCCCGGCAAGCTACCGAGAGTATCCCGCCTGAATGCCAGAGCCTGGCAAGCTACCAGTGGCGTATTCTATATGCCAAAAACAGTAACAATGAGTCTCACGATGGAGACGTTACTGATGCCCGCTCAAGCAAATCAATGAACAACGGGACGACAGTGCTACAGTGCTACCTCTAGAGAAGGTCCTCAGCTACTTGGTTGCCCAGTCAGTCAGATTAGTAAAGACCATGTGTGACTGGAGTGTGTGTGTCTGAAACCAAGTTCATTTGGATTCTACCTGAACCTAAATCTCAACCCAGAAGAGTGCTAAGAGCTGAGGAGAGAGCTCAGGGAGGATTTCCTCATTGTCCCCAGAAACCCAACTTCCATTTTCCCCCAGGTCAGTCCCCTGCAAACACACAGACTCAAGTACTCCTCTCCATCTTGAGGGCCATCGCCACTAAGGGGAAAAGAGTGAGAGAGAGAGAGAGAGACCCAGTGAAAAACTGAAGAGATGGGGCTTCTAGCCTGACAGAAGATGAGCCTTGAGCCTGGAAAGGGCCTTTTCATTCTTGTGGCATCTTCAAGATGAGAGAATAAGATTTGGACTTGTTTGTGTTGACAACCCCCCACTTCCATGAGGTAAGGGGCATGCACTGTGTCCATGCAGGAGGAGGCATGCAGGCTTCCTGTGGTCCCCACCAGGTTTTGACCATTACAACTTCCTTGTTTTGCACAATTTCCTAAACACTTCTTTGAACATGCTTCCCCCTGAGCCATGGAGTCTTGGTAGGAGGCGTAGGAACCCGCCACCTTGTGGGGCCGCAGAGTTTGGTCAAGGCTAGGCCTGGTGCCTCTCATGAACGATCCAGCTGCTCTCATACGAAATGGCTTTTCCCTTTCTCCATACTGCTGATATTCATTAAATCCAAGTACATGGTTTTGTCAAATTTTATTTCGAGCAGTGTTACTTAATGACTTTTAAATGACAGCTGTTGATTCTCCCTCGTGTTTCTGTAGCTGGGATTTCTGTCATCCGGAGGCTGGAGCATGTAGGATGCTCGCTCACGCGGGCAGTTGGTGCTGGGTAGATGCTGAGACGCAGCTGGGCTTCAGACTAAAGCATCTCAGTTCAGCTCTTGGCGTCCCTCCGCGTGGCCTGGACTGCTTCAGGCATGTCAGCTGGTATCCAAGAGGGAGCCTTCCGTGCAGACAAATCCAAAGGGCTGACACTATCACACTTCCATCCACACTCTGTTTACCGAAGTCCCACTGAACCAAGCGACTCCTGGACACATCCGAGTTCTGTGGGTCTCATCGAGGCACCATCTAAAGGATGACGACTAGGACCAGACTCACGGTCCTCTCGGGGCCATTAATTAATCAGTGCAGTTTTCACATTTATCTGGTTTGAATTGCTAAGATTCGTGGCCAAAATACTCAAGACTCAAAAGATCTGAATTCAATTAATGTCCGGGTCACGGTCTAGCCAAAAAGTTATCTGACCTATCTGAGATTTGGTTTCTTCATTTTTTTTAAATTGAGATGCTACCCAGCTCAGAATATCATTACAAAAATCAAATAACACAAAAGGTTCAGAAAACGTTTTACGAATACAAACATGCCATATAGAAAAGCCTGTCACAGTGACAAGGGAGGAGAAACTGAACATTGAAGTCAATTCAGTTTGTTATTCATCCATTTCTCAAGCAGTTATTGGATGCGTGTTCTGTGTGCTATTATAACTGGCTGGCTCTATAGTAGGAGGCCCAAGCCCTTAAAGAATTTAGCTTTCAATAGCACACATAAGTATGTGCATATATAAGATTAACCTAAGGTCAAAAATAATGCTACCTCAAAAGAGGAATGAATCAAGTCCTTTGAAGAGAGATCGAGGGAATAAATCATTCTGAACTGCATGGGGAAAAGACGAATGAGGGCATCTTAGAAAATATGGTGTTTACCCTGGGCTGTAAGGAATGTGCTGGGTTTTTATGTACTTACAGGGGTGATGGCATTCAGCAGAGTGGTCATGAAATGAACAAAGACTGGAAAGCATATAGTAGGTGCTTAACAAATATTATGTATGTAGATGCATGAAATGGTAAATGAACAGATGGTGTTCCCCAAACAGCAGAGATCCCAGGGGGGTTGGTGAGAGAGAAAGCTGGAAAAGCATATTGGAGCTGCAGTATGATGAATCTTGAATATCAGTCCAAGAATTGGGGCATATCTTTCACTGGGAGTCCTTAGGGATCATGGAATATAATCATGACCAGACCAGAAGCACATCCTGCAAATATCAGCCTGGGGGTAATATGTGGTAAATCTGACCATGATCCACTTGTCATCCTCGTCAGAGGTAGCGCTTTCTCTCCCTCTCAGTCTATGCATATGGATGAGCATAATATCCCTCATTTTTAATTGTCTTTAGATTATTGAGATTACCTGGTGTTGGTGATGCTTTTGACATACAAACTTACAGCACCTCCGTCACCACCAAAGTGTCAAAGATCTTCCACCTCTGTTCCTATGTCCCCTCTAGGCTGCCTCTTCCTTACCTACCCCAAAACCTACTTCCATAAATGCATGCTAAGTTCTATTGTCACAGTCCAAGAGTTTATTATCACTGGTGCTGTCCATTGCTTTGCTTTGATTGTTTATACATTGTGTTATATATATTGTGTTATACATTTGAGTGAGGTCATCCAATACTTACTCTCCTCAGACTTCCTTTGCTTAACATGACCCCTTCTAGCTCCATCCAAATTGTAGACTTTATCTTTTCTCATAGCTGAGTAGTATTTCACTTCGTACAACATCTTAGCATCTTGTCTGTGGTTGGGCTTTGCATCTTGACCAGATCTTGGCTACTGTAACCAGCACTGAAATGAACATATACATGCATATATCTTTTCCAATGAATGGGTTTTTGTTGTTGCTGTTCTTGGAGTCGATGGCAGGAGTAGAATCTGCAGGGCATATGAAAGCTCTACCCTTAAATTTTTTAGAAGACTCTATGCCATTTTCCACAGAGGTTGAACCAGATGGCATTCCCAGCCTCAATGAATGAAGGTTCCTTTTTCATCACACTCTCCCACACCCTCATTGATTGGTCTATCCAATCTTTTGCATATCAACCATTTCTCATTTCTATTAGATGATACCTCATTGCTGTTTTGGTTTGCATTTGTCTGAAAATAAATATTGATGAACACTTTTCCCTATACCTATTGACCTTCTGTTTTTTTCTTTAAGAAAATATCTGTTCAGCTCTCTTTCCATTTTTTTCATGGAGATGTTTGGCCTTTCTTATTTTTGTGAGAACTTTATTATTTGGGAGATTAGCCCTTTGTCAGATGGAATGCAAATATTTTCTTTCATTCAGTAGAATGTCTTTATTCAACCATTTTCTTTCTCAGTGGAGAAGCTTTTTAATTTGCTGTAACCCCATTTATTTCTGCTTTTGTTTTCTTTACCCATGGGGTGGAATAGCTGAAAATTCTGTGAAGATAATATCCCGGAGAGTTCTGTTTGTGTTTTTCTTAATGTATTTTATGAATTTGGCCTTATGTCAGTGTTTTTATATCCATCTTGAATTAATGGACTTTGTTTGGCTCTTTTTGTTGCCTGCGGATCAAACCCAGGACCTCAAACATGCAAGGCATGGGTTCTGTGACTTACATCCCCAGCTCACTATGTTAATCTCTTGGCAGTCATTAACTCATTTAATACTTATACTTCAGGCTTCACTATTCTGGGCATTTGAAACAGAGTGAAAACATGAGCAAATCCGCCTGCCTTCGTGGAATTTATATGAGAGCAAGGATGGGAAAGGCAAGTAGATGGTGGAAAAGGGCAGGAGCTTGGCAGACTGTATAGGAAATGCCTAAGGACGTTATTCCCCTTCCTTCTGCGGAATTTGTGGTCACTGGGGGTGGCACACACGCTTGGTGGCGGTGTTCATCAAAGGTCATACACCAGGTTCGCATTCACAGTCACAGTGCCACTGAGCTGTGCATTCCTCGGTCCTGGCGTTCACACACATGCTTGCACATCTTTTCATTTTTGCTTTTAGGGGTCATGTCCCAGCCACGGTGCTCACACACACACACACACACACACACACACACACACACACACAGCTGCAGTGCTATCAGAAATCACTGGTGAACCCAAGGATCTCAGTCAGCCATGCTGCCAGGCAGAGACATTGGGACCATACTCAGAGCATGTGGTGACACCAGGGATCAAACTCACAACCTCACACTTGCAAGGCAGGCCATCTTCAGAAGCTCGATGTTTTAGGGGCTACCCCATCCCGCCGTGCTCAGGGATTATGCAGGGCCAGGGACTGACCCATCTCTGGGTCAACTGCAGGTGCTAACCATGGGCTCTACAATAAGAACCATCTCCCCAGCCCCCACAACTAAGTATTTAACTTTCCCTCTGAGAAAAAGGGCCAACATAGATTTGTCACACTGTGTATGGAGAACGGCAAGAGTCAAAGCAGATGGGTGTTGTGTTGGAATTAGGTGTATGAGAAGCCATCTTTAACAGTATTGTAAATCACAGAACTTCGATCCAAAAACAGTTTTTAAAATGTAAAGGTATCCAAGCCCAAGAACAAATAGCACAAATGAGCAGCAGCTTTAGAGACACTTTCCTCCAGGGAAGCTTCTGCCTGCCTGCGGGGGCGAGGTGGACGATGCCCCCACTGGCTGCTCCCCTCTGCGCCGGCCTCACTGTGGTTGCAAGGCAGGGAGTGCGTCTCCCAGGCAGAGTCCGTATTCGAACCACCCTCGCCCGATTTCTCGAAGTTTTCCATCTTCAAGTTCAGCTCTCTGCACCCTAGAGGAGAGGAATGGCCACAGGCAAAACCCAACTGGACAAAGCAAAATAAAAACAGAGCAAGGAGAGGAAGGCCCGAGGTGAGGCTTCTCAGGAAACCTGGAATTCCTGGGCCAGACACAAGCAGGAGCAAGGCAGACAGGCGCGTGATGCCCGGGCTGGCAGGTGGCAGGTAGAGTAGGTGTCAGTTCAGAAGCCTGGTGGGTTTCATCAGCTGACAAATACTGAAGCGCGCTGACAAGTTTTGCAGCTTAAAATAGGAACGATGAATATGGAGGGATCTTTTAAATGTTAATAGAAGCGGTATTAAGGGAGAAAATTGAACCTATTGTTTCGCAAACAGCTGGAGCTACTGAAGCAAATTCAGCGTGTGTTTCTGCAGGCTCCTTTCAAAATACACTTAATGAGAATAAGCAAAATCTCCAGGAGGCATGCTGCAAGAAGACCCAGGGATCAGAAATCAGAAGAGCTGGCTTCTAGGGCCAATTCTTCACTCTGCCTGGAACGTTGTAAAACATCGAATCTACAATCGCCCGCAGTGGTGATCAAACAGAAGAAAGTGGATGGGCACAGTAGCAGTAGAACTAGAAGCCTGGAAAGTAGCAGGTGCAGGATCTGGTCTCAGAATTTTACACCTGGGGGAGCGGGAGCGATAGGACAATGTGTAGGGCACTTGCCTTGCACGCAGCTGAACCAGTTCTTTCCCCAGTATCCCATATGGTGCCCCAAATACTGCCAGGAGTAATCCCTTAGCATCATTAGGTGTGGCCCAAAATAACAAAAGACAAGCAAAAAAAGAATTTTACACCTGGAGGATGCGAGGTTAAGAGTGAGGCCTTTGGCAGAAGAGTAACTGGGTTCCAATCCCCACTCTGGGTGACCTGGAGCAAGTTACTCACTCTTTGGACTGTTCTCATCTACAACATGGGGAGGATGATACTTCTTACCATGAAAATGGCTATCAAAAAAAAATGAGACATTATCTAGGTGGAGCACACGATAGGCACTTGGTCATTGCTAATTTCCGTTGCTATTACATACAATTCTTGTCACACACAAGGCTGTGAGAGGTGTAGTCGTCATGACGTCAAATTAGAGATTGAATAACTTGCCAAAGGTCACATTGTTCGTAAACAGTAAATGCTACTAAATGTACAGTAGAAGAAAGGTCACATTGTTCATAAACAGTAAACACTACTAAATGTACAGTAGAGGGTGGAAATATTAATGAGGTGTATACTATTATGGGAGGGAGCTGAGGGTTCTTCCCCCTGATGCTGAGTCTCTTTTAGGTGCTGGCTCTTCGCCTGTCCAGTCCCGCAGCTGTGCCGTGTAAAGTCCAGTTCATGCCACTGTCTCCATCCACATACCCATAGGGCATCCCATGTCCCTGTTTTATTTTCTCTCATTTTATTTTCTCTTCATTGATTGGTTCAGTTGGTTGTGACCTATTTCTGGTCACCAGCATGTTCGCTTCCTGAGAACAAACACTTTGATTTCCTCACCCTTGGCTCCAGAGAGTCCAGAATGTGCCTCCCACTGAAAGACACTGAGAGCCCCTCAGTCCTGTGCCTTCTCGACACAAGCTTCTCTTCTTCCTCTAGATCCTTTCCATTTAGCTTGCTCTGTCAGCAAATGAGCAAGAAGTAGGGTAAAGATCCCTCTTCCTCTTACTGCCCTGTTCCCTTCTGCCTTGCACAGCTATAAGATGAACAACTGTCTGATTCGACACAATTTCTCTCCCTCTCATGGAGGCTTGTGTTAAATTGTGAGGATTAACGAGATTCGCAGCCGAAGACCTCCGGAGCCTAGCCACAGCCATGCTCAAGGCCCCTCTCCACATGTTCGGACAAGCCTCATGCATGAAGGTACCGGCAAAGGAACCAAGGTGTGTGGGACCCGGGGCTGAGACCTCCAAGCCTGCTCGGATTGGAAGTAGGCCTCTTCCACCCAGATTTCCCATTTTCTAGTAGCTAGGCGGTCACACCCAGGGACTGCCCCTGGTGCCTGTAATCCCACCAATGGCCAACATCCAGAGACTTAAAACCAAGCTCCCGAAAACATCTTATAGCCTATTTCTCTCTCTAGGAGAACCTGGCAAGCTACCGAGAGTTTCCTGCCCATATGGGAGAGCCTGGCAAGGTCCCCATGGTGTATTAATATGTGAAAACCAGTAACAATGATGGGTCTCATTCCTCTGACTCTGAAAGAGCCTCCAATGAGGCATTGTTGGGAAGGATGAGTAAAGAGAGGCTTCTAAAATCTCAGGGCTAGGACGAATGAAGACATTACTGAGACCACTTGAGAAATTCGATGATCAACGGGATGATGATGATGATGAACGAGATTATCATTGGTCTCAGACATTCTAAGTACTGCGCCGTAGCCCAGCCAAGGTTGGATCTCATATTGTACATTGCTGTTCATTTCATTCCTACACTGTTGTTCCTGCAAGCAGAGTCTCTGTCACGTTTGTTTTAATAACAGTGTTCCAGGAGAGAAATGCCAATTGAATTCATTACTAAATAAATTGAAACTGTACAAGCAGGCTGGAGGGGAAGAGGTATCTAAAAAAAAAACTTGATCTTCTCCAACTTAGTGTCTAATCATAAGTTGACAACTAGTGACACTCCTGCTACCTCTATTTAGAAATTAAGAACCTCTAGGCTAACCCGCCCAGCCCTTGCTAACCTAAATTAGTCTCTGCATTAACCAAGCAAAGAGAACTGTGTTACCCAAAGGTTTTCTTTTCTCTTCTTTCCAATAATTTCCCCACTGTCCATAAAAAAGTACGAGCATTAATAAGGACAGCATAATATGCTAGTTCTGTGCTCCCCACAGTTGCCAGGACCTTGGGAATGATAAGTCACTCCACTATCTAACAGTGCTCTAAAGAGGGAGAGGCATAAAACATAGGAAATCCATTTTTTCTATTAATCATTTTATTGTATTTCATTGAATTCATGGTTTACAAGACTTCAAACATCCCATTGTTTAGATAACATCACACCCCCTCTCACCAAAGTGCTAATATCCTTTCAGAGTCCACTGGGTTCTCTCAGCCCCTTCCTTCCCCATTGGAAACCTCCATTATATGATCAGAGAGTGGGAATTCTGTACATTGGACGCTATTCCTTTTTTTTCTGTTTCTTTTTTTTTTGGGGGGGTCACACCCAGCGATGCACAGGGGTCACTCCTGGCTCTGCACTCAGGAATTACCCCTGGCCGTGCTCAGGGGACCATATGGGATGCTGGGAATCGAACCCGGGTTGGCCGAGTGCAAGGCAAACGCCCTTTCGCTTGTGCTATCACTCCAGCCCTTGTCCTGTTTCTTAATGAGTGAGATTATGCCTTATTTATCTTTCTCCTTCTTATTGCATTGAACATGACCCCCTCCAGTTAAACCCATGTTGTATCAAAAGACAAGATCTCATCTTTTCTCATAGCTAAGTAGTATTTCATGATGTCTATACACCACAACATTTTTGTCCCCTCATCTGTGGTTGGATGCCTAGGTTGTTTCCAGATCTTGGCGACTGGAAATAGTGCTGCAGAGAATATGCTGTGGGTGTATCTTTTCAGTTTAGTATTTTTGTCTTCTTTGGATAGATCCCAAGGAGTGGAATTGCCGGATAACATGAAAAATCTATTTTAATATGTTGAGAGATTGCCATACTCCAAAACTCAATTCTTATGAATTGTGTGAAGTTCTAAGAAGAACATTCAAAGAGGAGAACCAAGATCATCTATATGAAGTGTGTGTATGTGTTTGTGTGTGTGTGTGTGTGTGTGTGTGTGAGAGAGAGAGAGAGAGAGAGAGAGAGAGAGAGAGAGAGAACATGGGGAGGCAGCATCCAACTATGTTCTCATTCTCAGAATAAGAAACCAAGTTTCAGGGTGCTTAAATTTTCTGTCCAATATGACCTCACTGCTATTAGACAGACATTTGACATCAATTACGTCTAAATTTGAGTTGCACGCTCTTTCCATGTTCTACTGTGTTAGTTGCCTAAGTCAGGGAAGATGAAGGACCAACACTTCACTAGGAGGAGAGGCTCCTGTCTACCTCCAGTGCCTGTGCAATTGTGCTGGCTGCAGAATGAGTTGCTGGGAAGCAACAGGACAGGGAAAGGAAGCAAGGGAGTTTGAATGGAACAGAAGCCAGAATACAACAGAGGGGAAAGTTCAGGGGACACAGAAGCTGGGAAGGGGGTTCCTCTTCATGGGTCTCTTAGACCAAAGGATAAGATCTCTTTGTCAGGAGATCTAAGGAAATATAGAGGAGAAAATACGTAGGAGGGGCAGGAGCGATAGCATAGCGGGTAGGGTTGCCTTGCACGCGGCTGACCCGGGTTCAATCCCCGGCATCCCATATGGTCCCCCAAGCACTGCCAGGAGTAATTCCTGAGTGCAGAGCCCGGAGTAACCCCTGAGCATTACTGGATGTGACCCAAAAAGCAAAAAAAAAAAAAAAGAAAGAAAGAAAATACGTAGGAAAAACTGACCCAAAACCCAAACCATCTACAGTGAGGGTCCAAACTCACTTTTCCTTTGGGTCCACTCTGTGCTCAGTACTTTGACGGGGCCTGAATTTCAAAGACTATTTTTGAATCTGCTCAATACCACAGCCAAATTGCTTTTGCCGAGACTGGAGTGGTAGTACAGTGGGTAGGGCGTTTGCCTTGCACACAGCCGACCCAGGTTTGATTCCCAGCATTCTATATGGTCCCCTGAGCACTGCCAGGAGTAATTCCTGAGTGCAAAGCCAGGACTAACCCCTGAGCATCGCCAGGTGTGACCTGAAAAGCCAAAGAAAAAGAAAAAAAATTGTATTGCCCACTTTCTCTTTTATTCATTCAAGCCTGTGGATTGCATGTGCTCTGGCATCATCAAAAAAGCGGGGTGCAGGTTACCTCTGGGCTCCCCCATCCACAAGAAAAGGTTCAAGCCAGAGGCTCTAAGGAGTCTCCCATTACTGAATGCCTGTACCATGCAGGGTACTGTGTGCCTCTAAGAAATCCAAAGGTCAATAACACCAGCCCGCCCAGCCCAGGGTCCAGGGGAGAAGACGAGGCCTTATCAAACAGGGACAGGATGGTGGGCAGCAGAGGGGAAAGTTCAGGGGACACAGAAGCTGGGAAGGGGGCTCCTTTTCACGGGTCTCTTAGACCAAAGGATAAAAATCATTCTAAGATGTTTACAGACATCAGTGATTGTTGCACACCCCCAGGAAGCACAGAAGAAGGCAATCAGCTCCTCAGATGCATCACCCCAGAGAAGGGGAGGAACTAAGAGCCTGGAGGTGGGACACCCAGAGGTCACAGGGCCACAGCTGTGCTCCTGGTGTTGAAGCCACATGAGGGTGCTGGCCCACTGGTGCCTTCCGTTCTGGGTTCAGATGAGTCTGAGCAATGTCATTTTGAAACAAAGACTGAGAGACTTCTTGCCTTAGAATCACTGAGGGGATTTGGTACAGAGGAAAAGTCCTGGGTTCTGTCTCTCCCGGAAGCAGCATTCCTAAGATCTGCATCTCAGATGAGTTCCTTGAGAAATATCACAACCAACTATGGGGCAATATTTCTAACCCTTGTGTCTATTGTCCTTGGGTATCAGTCTCATATTATGTTATTTTATACTCCACAAATGAGTGCAGTCATTCTATGTCTGTCCCTCTCTTCCTGACTCATTTCACTTAGCATGATACTCTCCATGTCCATCCACTTATAAGCAAACTTCACGACTTCATCTCTCCTAACAGCTGCATAATATTCCACTGTGTAGATGCACCAAAGTTTCTTTAACCAGTTGGGCACTCGGGTTGTTTCCAGATTCTGACTATTGTGAACAGTGCTGCAATGAACATACAGGTGCAGATGTCATTTATTCTACTGTGCTTTTTTGCACCCTTGGGATAATTTCCAGATGTGGTATTGTGGAGTCCTGTGGAAGCTCTATTTTTAGTTTTTGAGGGAATGCCCATATTGTTTCCAAAAAGGCTGGACCAGTCGTCATTCCCACCAATGGTGAAAGAGCATCCCTTTATCCCCACTTCCACACCAACACTGGTTGTCTCGTGAGCTGGGGGAGAAGGCAGTTGGAATAGAGAAGAGATCACTAAGACAATTATGGTTCGAGGAATCATTTGATATGGGAGATGTGTGCTGAGGTAGATAAAGGACCAAACATGATAACCTCTCAATATCATTACATTGCAAACCATAATGCCCAAAAGGAGAGAGAGAGTATGGGGGAAATTGTCTGCCATGGAGGCAGGGGAAGGGTTGAAAGGGGGGAGTATACTGGGGACATTAGTGGTGGAGAATGCACTGGTGGAAGGATGGGTGTTTGAGCATTGTATGACTGAAACCAAACATGAAAGCTTTGTAACTATAGTTCACGGTGAGTCAATTAAAATAAAATCCCACAACCTTGAGAACCTCCATCCTGAGCACTCAGCCATGAGGAGGGAGCAGAAAGAGCAAGATGAGAGCCCTCAGCAGGGTGGCTGCCCTGCAGGAGGGACACGGGGGCAGGGACTCATGTCTCAGCGGCATTCCATGCTGACGGGTGGAGATGGGTCCTTGTTTTGGTGACTGCTACACAGAGGCTTCCAGTTCTGATCGCCGCTGGACCTGACCTTTCTAGAGGTGATTGTCCACCTCCACACTCCGGTTCTTTGCACGGAAAACTTCAAACACCAGAGATCACTCTCTGTGTGAACCAACATCGAAGGTTCTAGAACAACCCCAAGCCAGTGAAGACTGACTGTGAGAAGAATCTAGATACAAGAGAGATGTGTTCTTGGACATCTCCATGTGCCTCATTGGTACCTGGATTTAACCTGATGATGATGATGATGATGATGATGATGATGATGATGATGATGATTCCAGTTAATGATTGGAATCTGGGAACAGAGCTCATACATGATAAATGTTAGCCCCCACCCCTACAGCCAGCCTCCTCCTCACACCCACCTCTCCCCCGCACACCTGCCCCAGCACAGAGCACGATACAAGTGTCACCGTGAACCGGGCTGCAGGGAAGACAAGCTTATCCCGGGGGGAGCAGCGCATGACGGGCGCGCTGGGAGAATGCAAAGAGCTGTGCTCGGCTGTGGGGGCGGTGCGGGGGCGTTGGGGAGGGAGGGGTGCAGCTCAGAGCCCCTGCTGGAGCTAGCAGGGGCGCCACGTGTGCCGGCGGGCGGAGGGAGGAAGGAGAAGGGCAAGTGACAAGCTCGCTGTGCGTGCGTCTGTCAGCGCAGAGGAGCAGCAGAGATGACGAGCATCCTCGAGGCCGGGCTGTGTCACTCGGGGGAGAATTTCTAAAGAGCTGATTAGGGGGGGAACTGCCGCTCCGTGCCACCAGCGCGGAGAACAAAGACCAGCGACCGCATCTGGCGAACTGAGAAGGCGGGTTTCATTCCAGATTGGTTGCACACCTCGGGGTCCTTTGTTTTTCTCCTTGCACTGTTGGGTTATTCCCTTTTTTCTCCCCCCTGGTCTCCCGGCTGGAGTTGACAGGGAAATCTGTGAGGGAGCCCTGGATGGGAGGTGTCAGGCTAAGAAGGCGTTCTTGTCACAGAAATAAGCAAAATTGGGACTTCTGTGGTGCTTCTCAGGAAGCGCTTTAGAGGGGGATGTGTGCAACCTCGTTATCAACTCCACGAGATCCTTCTGGAAAGAGACAGTTTGCAGGTGAAAAGGAACATGAACCATCCCACCTGACTTTCAATAAGGTTCACACGCGGGTGATCATGAGGAATCCACTTGAGAAAAATCGCTTCAACCCTCAGTTTTCTCATCTATAAAATGGGGTCAAGGTGAAACAGACCTTGGAAAATTATGAAATATGAGACGAAGATCTCGTGGTGTGGGGAAAAGAGCCCTTCAAGACAGGGCATGCCCTGAGCCATGTCATCCTTGTCACTATCCTATGAGGTAATGAGGATAACAGTGGAAACCAACCTAAAATTAAGAAGCTCCCTGACTTAAAAATCATGGCCGCACTCAGAAAATACACACATCATCTGTTTTCAACCTTCCAGTAACAACTGTGAGTGCCAAAGTCGTATTGTCTCATGCTGATTGTCCTTACTGAGAAAACTCAGATTCCAGCATCACTGTCTCCTTTAAGGCACAGAACAATATATGTGGGGTCAAGACAGAAAAATGGTCCACAGAGTTGCCTGGGGCCCCTTACCCAACCTCTATGACACTTGCCCGTTGGGCCCCAAAATTGATTCTCAGGGCACAGATGTATCCAAAAGGAAAGCAGTTTGGAAGATTTTTTAAAAATCAATCAATTTAGAAAATCAAGACAAAGCTTCTTGTTCTTCCCAGGTTTTCCTAGTTCTTTTCAAGACCTAAGTATTCATGTTCCCATGACCCAGTCTCCCCAGAGCTGTGGGTTTCTTTAAAGACATTTGAGAAGGAGGATAGGTCTGAGAAAGACAGTACGTGTACAGAATACAGAGGAGCGTGATGCCCCCAAGGAGAAGCAGCCTCCTATTTGCTGATGAAGTTTGTCCCTAAACCCTGACAAAATTCCCACTGCATGTCAGACTAGGTGCTAGGGGGCCGGGCAACAAAGAGAAGAAAAAAGAGAACACTTCCCGTGATTAGGAAGTTCCCCGCCTGGAAAGATCAGGCGGTAACTGCCCATCACAGGGGAGAAGGAGCACCCACATCCTCCCCCTGGGTCAAGTGATACTTTGATTAGATGATGCCTCTTAGCCTCAGGAGCAGGGGTGAGCCCTGGGGAATAACTGAAAAACACTAGACATCCTTCCCCTGTCTGCATCCCCAACTCCCTCCTTTCTGTTTCAGAGTAAGGGCCCAGCCCCGGCTGCAAACTGGTAAAGCAAGAAGACATATGATCAATGACACCAATGTCACTTTCCTAATTCCTTTAACAGAGCTTGAAGGTTAGAAAACCATTTAGCATTTATTATCTGTAGGCAGACCAGCAGTTTTATCCTTATTTTATAGATTAAACTAACAGTGGCCTCTGGCCTCGCTATGTAAAGGTAAAACTGTTGGGAC